>NC_074679.1:10803605-10841105 GCF_029448725.1 Salvelinus fontinalis | reverse complement strand
CAGGTGGACTGGGGACAGCAAGGAGTCATCATGCCAGGTAGTCCTGAGGCATGGTCCTAGGGCTCAGGTCCTCCGAGAGATAGAAAGAAAGAAAGAAAGAAAGAGAGAAAGAGAGAGAATTAGAGAGAGTATACTTAAATTCAGACAGTACACCGGATAAGACAGGAGAAGTACTTCAGATATAACAGACTGGCCCTAGCCCCCCGACACATAACCTACTGCAGCATAAATACTGGAGGCTGAGACAGGAGGGGTCAGGAGACACTGTGGCCCCATCCGATGATACCCCAGGACAGGGCCAAACAGGAAGGATATAACCCCACCCACTTTGACAAAGCACAGCCCCCACACCACTAGAGGGATACCTTCAACCACCAACTTAAAGTAGTTCATTGCAGTAGTCTAACCTAGAAGTAACAAAAGCATGGATTTAATTTTCTGCATCAATTTTGGACAGAAAGTTTCAGAATTTTGCAATGTTACGTAGATGGAAAAAAGCTGTCCTTGAAACAGTCTTGATATGTTCGTCAAAAGAGAGATCAGGGTCCAGAGTAACGCCGAGGTCCTTCACAGTTTTATTTGAGACAACTTTACAACCATTAAGATTAATTGTCAGATTCAACAGAAGATCTCTTTGTTTCTTGGGACCTAGAACAAGCATCTCTGTTTTGTCCGAGTTTAAAAGTAGAAAGTTTGCAGCCATCCACTTCCTTATGTCTGAAACATAGGCTTCTAGCGAGGGCAATTTTGGGGTTTCACCATGTTTCATTGAAATGTACAGCTGTGTGTCATCCCCAAGAGGTAAAATATATAGTGAAAACATTAGTGGTCCTAAAACAATCTTCATCAGAATGCACTCCCAGGAATCCTAGTTCCACAATAAATTGTTGTTTGTTCGATAATGTCCATTATTTATTTCCAAGTAGCTACTTTTGTTAGCACGTTTAGTACGCATATCCAAAACGCTCGTGCAGGTCCAGACAAACTTTGGACGAAAACTTTAAAAAGTTATATTACAGGTCGAATAAACTTGTCAAAAGTAAGTATAGAATCAATCTTTAGGATGTTATCATAAATATTCAATAACGTTCCAACTGGAGAATTCCTTTGTGTCTATAGAAGTAATGGAACGCAAGTCAAAATCATGTGGAATGCGCGTGACCAGGACCAGGCACTCTGCCAGACCACTGACTCAAACAGCTCCCATCCGGCTCAACATCACAGTCGAAACGTCATTCAACGTTCTACAGACTGTTGAAATATAGTGGAAGGCGTAGGAAGTGCAAACAGATCCATATCCCACTGGGATTTCAATAAGCGATGAGTTGAAAATCGACCAGCCTCAGAATTCTCACTTCCTGTTTGGATTTTTTCTCGGGTTTTGCCTGCCATATGAGTTCTGTTACACTTACAGACATCATTCAAACAGTTTTAGAAACTTCAGAGGGTTTTATATCCAATAGTAATAATAATATGCTTATATTAGCATATATATTAGACAGAGTAGGAGGCAGTTCACTCTGGGCACGCTATTCATCCAAAGTGAAAATGCTGCCCCCTATCCCTAAAAGGTTATACTTGCGTACTATTGTTTGTACAGATGAACGTGTTACCTTCAGGCGTTTGCAAATAGCTCCCAAGGATGAACCAGACTTGTGGAGGTCTACCATTTTTTTCTGATGTCTTGGCTGATTTCTTCTGATTTTCCCATGATGTCAAGCAAAGAGGCACTGAGTTTGAAGGTAGGCCTTGAAATATATCCACAGATACACCTCCAATTGACCTAAATTATGTAAATTAGCCTATCAGAAGCTTCTAAAGCCATGACATAATTTTCTGGATTTCCCAAGCTGTTTAAAGGCACAATCAACTTACTGTATGTAAACTTCTGACCCACTGGAATTGTGATACAGTGAGTTATAAGTGAAATAATCTGTCTGTAAACAATTGTTGGAAAAATGACTTATGTCATGCACAAGTAGATGTCCCAACTGACTTGCCAAAACTATAGTTTGTTAACAAGAAATGTGTGAGGTCGTTGAAAAACGAGTTTTAATAACTCCAACCTAAGTGTATGTAAACTTCCAACTTCAACTGTAGTAGTAATGATAGCTAGTTGTGGTAATGATAATAGTACTAGTATTGGTAGTAGTAATGGTATCTAGTTGTGGTAATGGTAATAGTAGGGATATTGGTAGTAGTAATGGTATCTAGTTGTGGTAATGGTAATAGTAGGGATATTGGTAGTAGTAATGATAGCTAGTTGTGGTAATGATAATAGTATTTGTAGTAGTAATGCTAGCTAGTTGTGGTAATGGTAATAGTAGGGATATTGGTAGTAGTAATGACAGCTAGTTGTGGTAATGGTAATGGTACTAGTATTGGTAATAGTAATGATAGCTAGTTGTGGTAATGGTAATAGTACTAGTATTGGTAGTAGTAATGATAGCTAGTTGTGGTAATGGTCATAGTACTAGTATTGGTAGTAGTAATGACAGCTAGTTGTGGTAATGATAATAGTTCTAGTATTGGTAGTAGTAATGCTAGCTAGTTGTGGTAATGGTAATAGTACTAGTATTGGTAGTAGTAATGACAGCTAGTTGTGGTAATGGTAATAGTATTGGTAGTAGTAATGACAGCTAGTTGTGGTAATGATAATAGTATTGGTAGTAGAAATGACAGCTAGTTGTGGTAATGATAATAGTTCTAGTATTGGTAGTAGTAATGCTAGCTAGTTGTGGTAATGGTAATAGTACTAGTATTGGTAGTAGTAATGACAGCTAGTTGTGGTAATGGTAATAGTATTGGTAGTAGTAATGACAGCTAGTTGTGGTAATGATAATAGTATTGGTAGTAGTAATGACAGCTAGTTGTGGTAATGATAATAGTTCTAGTATTGGTAGTAGTAATGACAGCTAGTTGTGGTAATGGTAATAGTACTAGTATTGGTAGTAGTAATGACAGCTAGTTGTGGTAATGGTAATAGTACTAGTATTGGTAGTAGTAATGGTATCTAGCTGTGGTAATAGTACTAGTATTGGTAGTAGTAATGATAGTTAGTTGTGGTAATGATAATAAGACTAGTATTGGTAGTAGTAATGGTATCTAGCTGTGGTAATAGTACTAGTATTGGTAGTAGTAATGATAGCTAGTTTTGGTAATGATAATAGTACTAGTATTGGTAGTCGTAATGACAGCTAGTTGTGGTAATGATAATAGTACTAGTATTGGTAGTAGTAATGGTATCTAGCTGTGGTAATAGTACTAGTGTTGGTAGTAGTAATGATAGTTAGTTGTGGTAATGGTCATAGTACTAGTATTGGTAGTAGTAATGGTATCTAGCTGTGGTAATAGTACTAGTGTTGGTAGTAGTAATGATAGTTAGTTGTGGTAATGGTCATAGTACTAGTATTGGTAGTAGTAATGCTAGCTAGTTGTAGTAATGGTAATATTATTGGTAGTAGTAATGATAGCTAGTTGTGGTAATCATAATAGTAGGGATATTGGTAGTAGTAATGGTAGCTAGCTGTGGTAATAGTACTAGTATTGGTAGTAGTAATGGTAGCTAGTTATGGTGATGGTAATAGTACTAGTAGTGGTAGTAGTAATGCTAGCTAGTTGTGGTAATGATAATAGTAGGGATATTGGTAGTAGTAATGGTATCTAGTTGTGGTAATGATAATAGTATTTGTAGTAGTAATGCTAGCTAGTTGTGGTAATGGTAATAGTACTAGTATTGGTAGTAGTACTGACAGCTAGTTGTGGTAATGATAATAGTACTAGTATTGGTAGTAGTAATGACAGCTAGTTGTGGTAATGATAATAGTTCTAGTATTGGTAGTAGTAATGCTAGCTAGTTGTGGTAATGGTAATAGTACTAGTATTGGTAGTAGTAATGACAGCTAGTTGTGGTAATGGTAATAGTACTAGTATTGGTAATAGTAATGCTAGCTAGTTGTGGTAATGATAATAGTATTAGTATTGGTAATAGTAATGCTAGCTAGTTGTGGTAATGGTCATAGTACTAGTATTTGTAGTAGTAATGACAGCTAGTTGTGGTAATGATAATAGTATTTGTAGTAGTAATGCTAGCTAGTTGTGGTAATGGTAATAGTACTAGTATTGGTAGTAGTAATGACAGCTAGTTGTGGTAATGATAATAGTACTAGTATTGGTAGTAGTAATGACAGCTAGTTGTGGTAATGATAATAGTACTAGTATTGGTAGTAGTAATGACAGCTAGTGGTAATGGTAGCAGCAGGGATAGTTGAGGTATTAGTGTACATAACAGTGGCTGTTTTATTTTTATATTACTACCCGCTGTTGTCATTCTATTGTTGGTATTTTATTACTACTGTTATCTTATTATTATTATTTAGTTTATTTTTCATGAAAATTATATTTTATATATGGATTCTTTGGCAATATTTATACAATGTTTCTCATGCCAATGAAGCAATTTAAGTTAGAAATTTCAGAGGAGCAAGAGAGAGAGCTAGAGAGAGAGAGCGAGAGAGCGAGAGAGCGAGAGAGCGAGAGAGCGAGAGAGCGAGAGAGCGAGAGAGCGAGAGAGCGAGAGAGCGAGAGAGCGAGAGAGCGAGAGAGCGAGAAGTGACAGAAGTGACAGAAGAGACAGAAGAGACAGAAGAGACAGAAGAGACAGAAGAGACAGAGAGAGAGAGAGAGAGAGAGAGAGAGAGAGAGAGAGAGAGAGAGAGAGAGAGACAGAAGAGACACCGAGACACACAGACACAGAAAGAGAGTAGGATGAGAGGAATGATAGGGGTTCCAGCTCTTCTTGGAGTTGGCAAACACAAACAAACACCTAGCTGCACCCAGTCCTCAGAGCAAGATCTTGCCAATGTCTTACACACACTGGAGACTGGAAATCTGGCCAGATTCTCTCACACACTCAAACACACACACACCGGAGCATTACATCTTTATCTTTTGGCCTGTGAAGGAGTGATGGACCTCTTCCTCCAAATCTGTTCCTGTTTCCCTCTGATACCAGACACACACACACACACACACACACACACACACACACACACACACACACACACACACACACACACACACACACACACACACACACACACACACACACACACACACACACACGTACGTAGCAGTAACATAAAACACACAGACAGACAGACAGACAGACAGACAGACAGACAGACAGACAGACAGACAGACAGACAGACACACACACACACACACACACACACACGTAGCAGTAACATACACACACTTAGCAGCAGTCATCTCTTTTCTCTCTGTATGATAATTAAAGCATTGTTTTGCCAACAAGAGACACAAACTGGAGCATCCAGGTAAGACACACTGGCCAATCTTCAGTGAGAGGGATGTGTGTGTGTACAGTATGTGTCACATGGAAGGATGGTCTCAGGAAAGATTGTCTCCCTCTCTCTCTCTCGCTCTCTCTCTCTGTCCAATTGTTTATCTCTGTCACTCTCTCCCTCTCTCTCTCTCTCTCTCTTTGTCCTATTGTCTCTCTGTCTCTCTCCCTCTTTCTCTGTCCTATTCTCTCTCTCTCTCTCTCTCTCTCTCTCTCTCTCCCTCTCTCTGTCCTGTATCTCTATGTCTCCCTCTCTCTATCTCTCTCACTGTCTCTCTGTCCTATTCTCTCTATGTCTCTGTCTCTGTCTCTGTCTCTGTCTCTGTCTCTCTCTCTCTCTCTCTCTCTGTCCTATTCTCTCTCTGTAAATTATGACTTCAACGTGGCTGTTAATCGCAAACAGAATGTTTGATCTCTCTCTCTCTCTCTCTCTCTCTCTCTCTCTCTCTCTCTCTCTCTCTCTCTCTCTCTCTCTCTCTCTCTCTCTCTCTCTCTCTCTCTCTCTCTCTCTCTCTCTCTCTCTCTCTCTCTCTCTCTCTCTCTCTCTCTCTCTCTCTCTCCTCTCTCTCTCTCTCTCTCTCTCTCTCTCTCTCTCTCTCTCTCTCTCCTCTCTCTCTCTCTCTCTCTCTCTCTCTCTCTCTCTCTCTCTCTCTCTCTCTTCTCTCTCTCTCTCTCTCTCTCTCTCTCTCTCTCTCTCTCTCTCTCTCTCTCTCTCTCTCTCTCTCTCTCTCTCTCTCTCTCTCTGGAGTTGTATGTGCAAGGGTGACTTGCTTAAGTGGTAAAGGCTACATTGTCAGGTGAGTCAGTGGGTGACATTTTTTTGATGAGAGCCGTCCCTGTCTCTCCACCATGGTTTCGGGTGTATGCCTGAGCCGAATGTGACAGTGGAGGATGTTCTCCTCCCAGTGGGAGAATAAGTTGGCCATTAAAACTTCTTCTAGGTCCCTTTTTTCTCTATTTCCGCCTGAATGACGTTCCCAAAGTAAACTGCCTGTAGCTCAGGCCCTGAAGCCAGGATATGCATACCATATTTGGTACCATTGGAAAGAAAACACTTTGAAGTTTGTAGAAATGTTAAAATCATGTAGGAGAATATAACACAACAGATATGGTAGGAGAAAATCCAAAGAAAAACCAACTTGAATCTTTTTTTTTGAGAGAGTCCATCCTCTTAGCAATACAAGAGAAAGGTCAAATTGTAAATAGCTCCCTGGATGCAATTCCTATGGCTTCCACGGGGTGTCAGAAGTCTATGTTCAAGATCCCAGGCTTATAACTTCAAAAACGAATAAGAAATATCAGTTTTTTGTACAGTTTTTGTATATAAGGACACAGTGTTAGAAATCCTTGTCCTCGCACTTTGTTGAAATTACCTACCTGTTAAAATCGATTTCCTATTGAACATACTTCTTTCTGTAAGAAATTGTATAGTTTGATTACATTTTAGGGTGTCTGGGGAGTAAATATAAACGTATTTTGACTTGTTGAAACAAAGTTTAGGGGTAGCTTTTCGGATTCCTTTCTCTGCAAGTTGAACGAGTGGATTACTCAAATCGATGGCTCCAACTAAACAGACTTTTTGGGATATAAAGAAGGATTTTATCTAACAAAACGACAATTCATGTTGTAGATGGGACCCTTGGGATTGCAAACAGAGTAAGAACTTCAAATGTAAGTGATTTCTTTTATCACTATTTGTGAATGTATGAAACCTGTGCTGTTGGAAAAAAAAAATTGATGTGGGGCACCGTCCTCAAACAATCGCATGGCATGTTTTCGCTGTAATAGCTACTGTAAATTGGACAGGGCAGTTAGATTAACAATAATTTAAGCTTTCAGCCGATATAAGACACTTATATGTACCTAAATGTTAAACCGCTATATTAACTATTAGAATTTATTTGAATTACTCGCCCTCCAGTTTCACCAGAAGTTGGCCCGCTAGCGGGACACCGATCCTTAAAAACACTCACCTGCTTCGCCAATGAAGAAAGCAGTCGCTGTGTATCTGAAAGACGGGCACCGTATCAACCGGCTGGTTGAAACAGGTATTACTTTTCTCAAATAATCTTGTAATAGATGGTGTCCTAGAGAGCCAAAAGTGAGACATGGGCTGAATCAGAGGACAACGTTTGAAAGCTGTTTTCTACAACTGGATCAACAACCGGGAAACCAGGGGAAAGTGGTGGTGCTAATGGAACCAGAACCAGAACCAGGCCAATTGTAGTGACATTCCTCAGGTTCAAGGATAAGCTTGAAGTCCTTGAAAAAGCCCAAACGCCTTAAAGGTTCCGTCATCTTCAACAATGAGGATTTCTCAGGTGCAGTCCGTCAAAGAAGAAAGGAAACTAATACCAGCTATGAAGGCTGCAAGAGAACGAGGTGATATAGGATATCTGAGGTATGATAAACTGATTGTTCACCCTGCCCTCCCAAGGGGTTATGAGGGACGACAGACACAAGTAATTCCAGCCACACACACACACACACACACACACACACACACACACACACACACACACACACACACACACACACACACACACACACACACACACACACACACACAGAGTATCTCTCTCTCAGATTCCAACTGCTGATTGATGTTTTGACGTATACATTCTGTAAATCTACTAAATCTGTTAATTGCTCACTTGAGAGTATGCAGTTTAAGGAACAAAATACATGAAATATGCTGTCTAGTGCAGTCAAACAATATTCATGTATTGGTAATAGAGACTCACCTGGACTCTTCTTTTGAGGAGGCTGAGATCTCTATACATGGATACAATACGTTCAGGAGGGACAGAAGTAGATATGGGGGTGGATTTGCAGTTTACATCCAGAATCATATTCCAGCAAAACAACATGTGCCTTAATAGCAAACCATTTGCAAATATGAATGAAATTATTAATTTACGAGCAAATTTTAGCCACAGAAAAAGTTGCAACCTTCCCGCTAGCCATGATTGGCTGAGATAATGAGTGGGCTGGATATGCAGGGAGATGAGTTTGGATTGGTCTGCCATATAGCACGTGTCTGTCTATTGGAGCTGGTCAGTATGTTTAGGTAATCATGTCTAACGCGGCTTTAAAAGAAAAAGGTATGGCGTAGTAAAACTGCATAACCCTAATGTCAAGTTAACTTCTCTGCGCTACGGATCCCTTTTACGGGATCACCTTCCTAAACAACCGCTGAATTGCAGGGCGCAAAATATTACAAAAAATATTTATAATCATGCAATCACAAGTGAAATATACCAAAACACAGCTTAGCTTGTTGTTAAGCCACCTATCGTGTCAGATTTTGAAAATATGCTTTGCAACGAAAGCAATCTAAGCTTTTGTGAGTGTATCAATGAATGCGAAGTTATTTATGAGTATAGCTGATAAGCATGCCCCTTTAAGAAAATGTACGGTAAGGTCAAACGATGCCCCATGGATTGATGATGAGCTGAGAAATGTAACGATTCAACGTTATAATGCCAAAAAAGTAGCAGATAAATCTGACACTCTGTTTGATAAGCAGAGTTATTGTAAATTAAGAAATCTTGTGACCAAGCTAAACAAAGGAAAGAGGAAGGGATTCTATCAGTGTCACGACTTCTGCCGAAGTCGTTGCCTCTCCTTGTCCGGGCGGTGTTTGGCGGTCGACTTCACCGGTCTTCTAGCCATCATCGATCCATTTTTCATTTTCCATTGGTTTTGTCTTGTCTTTCCACACACCTGTTGTCAATCCCATTCATTACCTCTTGTGTATTTAACCCTCTGTTTCCCTTCATGTGTTTGTCAGAGATTCTGTCACAATGGCGTGTATAAGTGGCAGTGGAAGTCAGGCGCAGGAGAGTCAAATAGAGTGTAGAATGGAGTACTTTAATTAAAGTCCCAGTAATCTGCTCCATAACACTCACGGAAAAAAAACATTAAACAAATCTGGGTACGAAGACCCATCGCACACCTATACACAATCAACACAACACTTGACAATGAACAATCTCTGACAAACACATGAAGGGAAACAGAGGGTTAAATACACAACAGGTAATGAATGGGATTGACAACAGGTGTGTGGAAAGACAAGACAAAACCAATGGAAAATGAAAAATGGATCGATGATGGCTAGAAGACCGGTGAGGTCGACCGCCGAACACCGCCCGGACAAGGAGAGGCAACGACTTCGGCAGAAGTCGTGACAATCAGCACAAAATTGATGAAGTAAAGGGTGATGGGAAAAAACTGTGGAGAACGTTAAACGCTATTATGGGTAGGAATTCAAACATGCCCGTCTCTTTTGTTGAATCAGAAGGTATATTTATTACAAAACCACAAGGCATAGCCAACTACTTCGATTAATATTTTACAGGCAAAGTGGACAAGTTGAGTGTCATGTATACTCCCTCTCCGGCCTCTTAGTCATCAGGCTGCTGATTATCCCGCACACCTGTCACCATCGTCTCGCGCATCTGCGCCCTATGACACTCACCTGGACTCCATCACCTCCTTGATTATCTTCCCTGTATCTGTCACTCCCTTTGGTTCTATCCTCAGGTGTTATTGATTCTGTTTTCATGTCGGTACGTTGTTTGTGTTTCGTGTTTATTGTTTTATTTATTAAAAACACTCCCTCCCTGAACTTGCTTCACTGACTCTCAACGCACTCATTACAGACTAACACCTCACCTAAGGGAAGTATCAGGGAGTGTTTTTTATTTTCATTTTTGTGTCAGAGTAATGACGTCGGGTCTGGGAACCTCTACAGGTTCTCATGCCTCAGCCGGATCACCAGGCTCCCCTGCCTCAACCGATCTGATCCGAAGAATCAAAGGTTATTCCACTACCTAAGGAGAAAAAAATCTTCATTCACTTTGTCCCAATAGTCGTCCTATAAGGTTGCTGCCTGTGTTAAGTAAATTATTGGAAAAAATTATATCTGTACAAATCAAGGATTATTTCTCAAGTAATGGTCTGATAACGGGTTTACAGCATGCATACAAAGAAGGGCTTTCTACGAGTACGGCCTTAGCAGAAATGATGATTGGTTAAAGAGTATGGATGACAGGAAGTTAGTTGGGGCAGTGTTGCTAGATTTCTGTGCTGCTTTTGATGTAATTGATCATGAACTGTTACTAGGTAAACTCAAATGTTATGGTTTTAAGTCTGCAGCTCCATCCTGGATGGAAAACCATCTATCCAGGAGAAGGCAAAAAGTGTTCTTTAATGGTAGCTTTTCAAACAGTAAAGATTTACACTGTGGTGGTCCTCAAGGAAGTTGCCTAGGCCCACTTCTCTACTCTATCTTTACTAATGATTTACCTTCAGTAATGAACAAAGCAAGAGTGGTCATGTATGCTGTTGACTCTACAATATATAGCGCAGCATCAGAATGTAATGAGATAACAGATGTACTGAGCAGTGAACTAAGAATGGTGTCTGAAAAGGTTGATATGAAAAAATTGGTGTTGAACATTTCTAAAATTAAATGTATTGTATTTGGTTCAAGATATATGCTTGCTGATAATCCCCAGTTGAATTTGTTGATGAATAGAACGCATGTAGAGCAAGTGAAGAAAAGAAAACTACTAGGCGCCATGTTGGACGCAGCTTTATCATGGTCAGAACACGTAGATGATATTGTTATTAAGATGGGTAAGGGAATTGCTGTTAGAAGAAAATGTTCAGAGTATGAAACATCTAGCACTATGAATCAGGTGATTCAATCCCTGGTCCGGTCAAACTTAGAGTACTGTCTGGTTATATGGTCAATCCCTGGTCCTATCACACTTAGAGAACTGTCCAGTTATATGGTCAATCCCTGGTCCTATCACACTTAGAGTACTGTCTGGTTATATGGTCAATCCCTGGTCCTATCACACTTAGAGTACTGTCCGGTTATATGGTCAATCCCTGGTCCTATCACACTTAGAGAACTGTCCAGTTATATGGTCAATCCCTGGTCCTATCACACTTAGAGTACTGTCTGGTTATATGGTCAATCCCTGGTCCTATCACACTTAGAGTACTGTCCGGTTATATGGTCAATCCCTGGTCCTATCACACTTAGAGAACTGTCCAGTTATATGGTCAATCCCTGGTCCTATCACACTTAGAGTACTGTCCAGTTATATGGTCAATCCCTGGTCCTATCACACTTAGAGTACTGTCTGGTTATATGGTCAATCCCTGGTCCTATCACACTTAGAGTACTGTCCAGTTATATGGTCAATCCCTGGTCCTATCACACTTAGAGTACTGTCCAGTTATATGGTCAATCCCTGGTCCTATCACACTTAGAGAACTGTCCAGTTATATGGTCAATCCCTGGTCCTATCACACTTAGAGTACTCTCCGGTTATATGGTCAATCCCTGGTCCTATCACACTTAGAGTACTCTCCAGTTATATGGTCAATCCCTGGTCCTATCACACTTAGAGTACTCTCCGGTTATATGGTCAATCCCTGGTCCTATCACACTTAGAGTACTGTCTGGTTATATGGTCAATCCCTGGTCCTATCACACTTAGAGTACTGTCTGGTTATATGGTCAATCCCTGGTCCTGTCACACTTAGAGTACTGTCCAGATATATGGTCAATCCCTGATCCTATCACACTTAGAGTACTGTCTGGTTATATGGTCAATCCCTGGTCCTATCACACTTAGAGTACTCTCCTGTTATATGGTCAATCCCTGGCCCTATCACACTTAGAGTACTGTCTGGTTATATGGTCAATCCCTGGTCATATCACACTTAGAGTACTGTCCAGTTATATGGTCAATCCCTGATCCTATCACACTTAGAGTACTCTCCAGTTATATGGTCAATCCCTGGTCCTATCACACTTAGAGTACTCTCCGGTTATATGGTCAATCCCTGGTCCTATCACACTTAGAGTACTGTCTGGTTATATGGTCAATCCCTGGTCCTATCACACTTAGAGTACTGTCTGGTTATATGGTCAATCCCTGGTCCTGTCACACTTAGAGTACTGTCCAGATATATGGTCAATCCCTGATCCTATCACACTTAGAGTACTGTCTGGTTATATGGTCAATCCCTGGTCCTATCACACTTAGAGTACTCTCCTGTTATATGGTCAATCCCTGGCCCTATCACACTTAGAGTACTGTCTGGTTATATGGTCAATCCCTGGTCATATCACACTTAGAGTACTGTCCAGTTATATGGTCAATCCCTGATCCTATCACACTTAGAGTACTGTCCAGTTATATGGTCAATCCCTGGTCCTATCACACTTAGAGTACTGTCCAGTTATATGGTCAATCCCTGGTCCTATCACACTTAGAGTAATGTTCAGTTATATGGTCATCTGCAGCAAAGAAAGATATGAAAAAGCTCAAAATCGTTCATTCAGATTAGCTGTGTTTGTGCTCTATTTTGTATAAATATTATCCAAATGCATCAGAATCTCTCACGGCTTCACGTTAAAAACGAATTACTATCCAGTCTTCTGATTTTCTTTAGGAATGTTGTATTTTAAGGCCATTTAATACATACTAGCAACAAGCATAACCACCAAACCAGACAGGCAAATTCAGGGCAGCTAAGACAACCCAAGCCAAGGACAAATGGCCTAAAATCTATAGTTTTATATAGAGCTATAGCTGAATGGAACTCTTTACCAATCCATATTTCTCAGGTAAAAAGTAAATCCACCTTCAACAAAAAAAACAAAAAAAACATAAAATGCGATAGATATATGAATGGACAGGAAATAGATAGCGGAATATTAAATGTGTTTCCTGTCAGGTATTTTAATCGTCTTTATTGTCTACTTGTTGAATGTTTGTGAAGTCTTGATTTGTGGTTGTTTGTAATGTCTTGTTAATTGGTGTTGGACCCCAGGAAGATTAGCTAACTTTACGGCGTTAACTAATGGTGATCCTAATAACAAATTACAAAAAATTTACTAATGCTACAGAAATGTGCTTGAATGCAGTATCCAGATCAATTGGATGTAGTGATCACAATAGAGTAGCCATTTCTAGGAAAACATAAGTTCCAAAGGCTGGGCTTAATATAGTGTATAAGAGGTCATACAATACGTTTTGTAGTAATTCCTATGTTGTTGATGTAAAGAATATATGTTGGTCTGTGGTGTGTAATGAGGAGCAAACAGACGTTGCACTTGACACATTTATAAAATTGCTTATTCCAGTTACCAATAATGACACAGCCATTAAGAAAATGACTGTAAAAACTGTTAAATAACCTTGGATTGATGAGGAATTGAAAAACTGTATGGTTGAGAGGGATGAGGCAAAAGGAATGGAAAATAGGTCAGGCTGCAGAACCGATTAGCAAAACGTACTGCAAACTGAGAAATCCTGTGACTAAACTGAATAAAAAAATAAGAAGAAACTACACTATGAAACAAAGATAAAAGACCTTCAATGAAATGTTGGAATAAATAGCCAACTCCGCTCCATCATTCATTGAATCAGATGGCTCATTCAACACAAAGCCCACTGATATTCCCAACTACTTTAATACATGTTTCATTGGCAAGATTAGCTAACTCAGGCATGACATGCCAGCAACAAACGCTGACACTACACATCCAAGTATATCTCACCAAATGTTTAAAGACAATAATTGTAATTTTGAATGCTGCAAAGTGAGTGTAGAAGAGGTGAAACTATTATTGTTGTCTATCAACAACAAGCCACTGGGGTCTGACAACTTGGATGGAAAATTACTGAGGATATTAGCGGACGCTATTGCCACTCCTATTTGCCACATCTTCAATTTAAGCTGACTAGAGAGCGTGCCCTCAGGTCGGGAGGGAAGCTAAAGTCATTCCTCTACCTAAGAATAGTAAAGCCCCTTTTGCTGGCTCAAATAGCTGACCAATCAACCTGTTACCAACTCTTAGTAAACTTCTGGGAAAACATTGTGTTTGACCAGATACAATGCTATTTTGCATTAAACAAATTGACGACAGACTTTCAGCACGCTTATTTGGAAGGACATTCAACAAGCACAGCATTGACACAAATGACTGATGATTAGCTGAGAGAAATTAAAGATTACTAGGGCTGTTTTGTTAGGCTTCAGTGCTGCTTTTGATGTTATCGAAGAGCAGTACACAAAAGTTACTCACAAAAGTTCCAAAGGAATAGAGACATTTCAAATGTCATATTATGGCTATATACAGTGTTGTAATGATGTGCAAATAGTTAAAGTACAAAAGGGAGAAAAAAAATGAAGATAAATATATATTTAAAATGGTGTTTGTTCTTCACTGGTTACCCTTTCATGTGGCAATAGGTCACAAATCTTGCTGCTGTGATGGCACACTGTGGAATGTCTCCCAATAGATATGGAAGTTTATCAAAATTGGATTTGTTTTCAAATTCTTTGTGGGTGTGTGTACTCTGTCTCTGGGGAGGGGAGAGGGTAGCAGCCTAGCTGACAGAGAGAGGTCGTAGTTGGGGTACACTGCCAAGAGAGTGGGTGTCCAGCCTTTCAGACCTCTAGGACTGAACTGACTGCTCTCTCACAGCCAAGGTTACAACGCAGTAAGACACACATAAGGGTTTAAAAAAACATAATTTCAGCTTGAAACACAGACACGCATTAGCGCCCACACACATGCCCACACAAACTCACAGTTCAGCAAACCATGGTGTATGTTTGTTGAGGTGTCTTCCAGTTGAATAGGGAGTAATGAGCGTGTAGCAGAAGTGATTGTTTCCCTCTCTCCTCTCCTGTCTCTCTTCTCTCAGGACTCAGGTGTGGACCACATGACACCGGAGACTCACAGTCCCCCCCCCCCCCTCCTCTTTCTCTTTCCTCATACAACGTCCTCCTCACTCTCACACATCCTCTTCTCTCTTCTCCCCTCCCCATTCTCTCTCTCTCCTTTCCTTTCCCTCTCTCTCTCTCGCTCTCTCTCTCTCTTCCCCTCTCTCATCTCTCCTCTCCTCTCTCTCTTCTCTCAGGACTCAGGTGTGGACCACATGACACCGGAGACTCACAGTCTCCCCCAACCTCCTCTTTCTCTTTCCTCATACAACGTCCTCCTCACACACACACTCTCTCTCTCTCTCTCTCTCTCTCTCTTCCCCTCTCTTCCTCCTCTCTTTCCTCTCCTTGAAATAAATTGATAAGAAGAAGATTAGGGAGCTGTACTGTTAGATTTCAGAGCAGCGACTGATGTTATTGACTATACCCTGTTGTTGCTTTTCAACATCTGCCATATTGTGGATTCAGAGCAATCTATCTAATGTAACACATACGGTTTTCTTTAATGGAAGCTTCTCTAACGTTAAACATGTAAAGTGTGGTGTACCGCAGGGCAGTTCTCTTGGCCCTCTACCCTTTTTACAAATGACCTGGCACTGGCATTAAACAAAGTCTGTACTGTGATAATGATTCAATCCTATCCTTCACCTCCCTTCCCCTTTGGCTTGATCCAAAGCTACTTAGTCACCCATGCATATATTTTACTTATGGGTGGCCAAAGGAATCAAACCCACACCCTTGATGATGCCGTGTTCTTCCAACTGAGCCATCCGATACAATTATCTCCCAGACTCACTCATCACTTCAGGACCATGTTTCCAGTGCTGTCTCGCCTCGTACGGACGTGTGCAGCGACCACCGTGTGAGTGAACCATAAAATATAATTTGACCACATTCTTAATGTCGCTGAGACCTCGTGACCCCTAGTGAAAACACTCTTGGTCATCATGACCTCTCATCAATATGGAGACCAAAACACACTTCAATATAAAACAATAACACTTACATTCACGCACATGCACACACACACACATATACAGAGGGCAGGTCCATGGGGAATGAGGTACTTGAAGATGCAAATGCATGCAATATTAAAGCTGATCTATTCTACCCCCCCCCCCCCCCCCCCCCCCTCACACACACACACACTTGTATGCACGCACACACACAAATACACACATATACAGAGGGCAGGTCCATGGGGAATGAGGTACTTGAAGATGTGAATGCTTAATGAGGGAGAAAATCTATTGTCCCTTTGGGGGACCACTCTTATACACAAGGGATCTATCACAACATACTGTATTTATATTAAACACTCACACACACATTTCAACACTTTCTTTGGATCTACAATTATTAACAATTTAGAGAAGTGGTTTTCAAACATCTCTTCAGGGACACACAGAATATTTTACAATTTCGTTGTAGCCCTGAACTAGCTCACTGATTCCCCTAGTCAAAAGATAATTAGTTGACAAGTTGCATCAGGTGTGATAACTCTGGAATAGTTCAAATACATGGAACGGCTGGGGGTCCCAGAGGAGAGGTTTAAAAAGCCACGGATTTAGAGAAAAGACCACAAAGAGGTCATGCAGTTGCTTGCTAGTGAGTCCGCTAACAACCGAGATCTGTAATTGTTATTCTAATCAGGACAACAGAACTCTCTGTCTTCTCCAGAGAGACAGACAGACTGCCCTGATTCTGAGCATGAATTAACTAGCTTACTTCGGTAATCCCACACACTAACACACAGGCCCACCTGCACACACTCCGACCCATACCGCCCTGCACAGACACATCCAAGTAGTTGATCTCTGTTTAGGTTTATGTTTAACGTGAAGACCAATGTATGAACAGCACACTAACACCACACAGATTATCAGATCAACACTCAGTTACACACACACACACACACACACACACACACACACACACACACACACACACACACACACACACACAAACAAACAAACAAACAAACATTGAAACGGGCTTGCTTTCTGAAGAGATCACTCACACAGGACAAACGTCCTTTTCTGCATGTGATGGCTGATGAAATCAATAGATGATTCAAATCAAATCAAAATGTGTATCTCCAAATCGCGTACACAGATTTCCAGATGTTATCGCAGGTGCAGTGAAATGCTTGTGTTTCTAGCTCCAACAGTAATACCTAGCATTACGCTTGTGTTTCTAGCTCCAACAGTAATACCTAGCAATATGCTTGTGTTTCTAGCTCCAACAGTAATACCTAGGAATATGCTTGTGTTTGTAGCTACAACAGTAATACCTAGCATTATGCTTCAAATCAAATCAAATTTAATTTGTCACATACACATGGTTAGCAGATGTTAATGCGAGTGTAGCGAAATGCTTGTGCTTCTAGTTCCGACAATGCAGTAATAACCAACAAGTAATCTAACCTAACAATTCCACAACTGCTACCTTATACACACAAGAGTAAAGGGATAAAGAATATGTACATAAAGATATATGAATGAGTCATGGTACAGAACGGCATAGGCAAGATGCAGTAGATGGTATAGAGTACAGTATATACATATGAGATGAGTAATGTAGGGTATGTAAACATAAAGTGGCATAGTTTAAAGTGGCTAGTGATACATGTATTACATAAAGATGGCAAGATGCAGTAGATGATATAGAGTACAGTATATACATATACATATATATGTATATACATATACATATGAGATGAGTAATGTAGGGTATGTAAACATTATATTAAGTGGCATTGTTTAAAGTGGCTAGTGGTACATTTTCACATAATTTCCATCAATTCCCATTATTAAAGTGGCTGGAGTTGAGTCAGTATGTTGGCAGCGGCCACTAAATGTTAGTGGTGGCTGTTTAACAGTCTGATGGCCTTGAGATAGAAGCTGTTTTTCAGTCTCTCGGTCCCTGCTTTGATGCACCTGTACTGACCTCACCTTCTGGATGATAGCGGGGTGAACAGGCAGTGGCTTGGGTGGTTGTTGTCCTTGATGATCTTTATGGCCTTCCTGTGACATCGGGTGTTGTAGGTGTCCTGGAGGGCGGGTAGTTTTCCCCCGGTGATGCGTTGTGCAGACCTCACTACCCTCTGGAGAGCCTTCCGGTTGTGGGCGGAGCAGTTGCCATACCAGGCAGTGATACAGCCCGACAGGATGCTCTCAATTGTGCATCTGTAGAAGTTTGTGAGTGCTTTTGGTGACAAGCCGAATTTCTTCAGCCTCCTGAGGCGCTGCTGCGCCTTCTTCACAACGCTGTCTGTGTGGGTGGACCAATTCAGTTTGTCCGTGATGTGTACACCGAGGAACTTAAAACTTTCCACCTTGTGTTTGTATCTCCAACAGTAATACCTAGCAACATGCGTGTGTTTCTAGCTCCAACAGTAATACCTAGCAATATGCGTGTGTTTGTAGCTACAACAGTAAAGAAGGAGGACCTGTCTCCTCCTCCTCCAGGCGGCATGCTCCTCCCCTCTGTCCTGTCTCCTCCTCCTCCAGGCGGCATGCTCCACCCCTCTGTCCTGTCTCCTCCTCCACCAGGCGGCATGCTCCACCCCTCTGTCCTGTCTCCTCCTCCACCAGGTGTCAAGCTCCTCCCCTCTGTCCTGTCTCCTACTCCACCAGACGGCATGCTCCTCCCCTCTGTCCTGTCTCCTCCTCCACCAGACGTCTTGCTCCTCCCCTCTGTCCTGTCTCCTCCTCCACTTGGCGTCTTGCTCCTCCCCTCTGCCCTGTCTCCTCCTCCTCCAGGGGTCATGCTCCTCCCCTCTGTCCTGTCTCGTCCTCCACCAGGCGGCATGCTCCTCCCCTCTGTCCTGTCTCCTCCTCCACCAGGCGTCATGCTCCTCCCCTCTGTCCTGTCTCCTCCTCCACCAGGCGGCATGCTCCTCCTCCTCCAGGCTGTTTGGGGTTTTTCTCTCCAGATAGAGGACAACGGAGGGACTGAGAGAGAAGGGACTTTCAGTGTAAATAGCTATTCATTGTCATAGAAATATACAGCGTCTTGATTGAATAGAAGGGAGAAGGGAACATGTGTTCTGTATCTATGAGGGGAACAGACTGAGGATGAGAATATAGGGAGTCAGGGCTGCTATTGAAAAAGAGAGAGGGAATGAGAGATATAAATAAAAAGAGTGATAAATGGAAAGAGATGGATAGAAGAAAAATATATTATAAATAAAATGAATGAGAGATAGAACAATGGAATGAAAAGAGAGATAGAGACAGTGAGGATGGAGAGAATGAACAGGTGACTCACAGAGAGATCATGGTTCATACCCCCACCTACTGGTCCGAGCTGAGAACTACACACAATCTGTCTGAGGCGAGAGGTACAGGTAAGGAACTCACACATTTCATATAGTCACCGGATTTCCCGTGGCCTCATTTATAAAAATTCACACAACATTTCTGCTTGAGCCATTTCTGAAAAATATACGCATGTAATTTTTGTTGTTGTTGAGAATACATAGGCCTGCTCACTTTTTACCGTTATGAATCAAACCTATCATTAAAACAAATTGTCGTTAAAACAAACCCCAGCCTGGAAAAAAAACATTTACCTTTAATGCACTGACAACAGTCATTAGTTCCGCTAACTACAATTTTGTTGTTGTTGTGGAAACCCATTTCCCTTGGACCATTGCAGTACCCCACTTAAAGCATGTCAGTGTTCAATACTTGAAGTAATAACGTGAAATCATACGGTTATCTTTTGAAGTTGTAATACCTAACTGTTTTATGTTTTATAAAAAAAAAATGACACCAAATTGCATGATGTATTCTGAACTATAAAAATTGAAGTTACTTGAACATGAATATTTGTTGTTAATGCTCATACAAATGAAGGATCCCTTTTACTTAAATCATTAACCCTAATTACTGATTTTTTTCCCCCAAGTGTAAGTAGGAAGTAGTTCTGATTAGGCATTTTCAGTGGTCGTGTCTTAATTTGTAAAGAATGGTGCTCATGACTTTGCTGATGGTAGGAATTTCATCTCTCAGTATTGAATATAAATTTGATTCTATTTTCAAAACAATTTAAAAGTACGGTAAAATGTTACAGCACACCGTTTAATACAATAGCCTAAACATACTGTTATTTTTATTTATTTTTACATATGCTACTGTTGCCATGATGATGCGGGGACTCCATTCAGTCTGGATCGCTAAAGCGTTACTGATTCCATTGTAGAAATGTAAAGCTAATGTCCAATGGAGCAGACGTACGCGGTGTTTACTATGAATGCAGTCTCCGTTAACACGGGGGAGGGGAGGGGAGGCATTGCCTTTAAACTTCAATCACGCTGTAAACGAATTCTGAAACAATTACAGTAGGCTACTAATGTACACAGGACCGACTTCAATGTCAAATATCAACTGTTCACCTGCTAAATTCAACTGTATATTATAAATCACACCACATGTGGGATTGGAAAACTTGAAATACATACAGCCTATTTCTTGATGAGAGATGCCTATGAGAGATGCCTATGAGAGATGCCTATGGAGATGCCTATGAGAGATGCCTATGAGAGATGCCTATGGGAGATGCCTATGGGAGATGCCTATGGGAGATGCCTATGGGAGATACCTATGGGAGATGCCTATGAGAGATGCCTATGAGAGATGCCTATGGGAGATGCCTATGAGAGATGCCTATGAGAGATGCCTATGGGAGATGCCTATGGGAGATGCCTATGAGAGATGCCTATGGAGATGCCTATGGGAGATACCTATGGGAGATGCCTATGGGAGATGCCTATGAGAGATGCCTATGGGAGATGCCTATGGGAGATGCCTATGGGAGATGCCTATGGGAGATGCCTATGGGAGATGCCTATGAGAGATGCCTATGGAGATGCCTATGAGAGATGCCTATGGGAGATGCCTATGAGAGATGCCTATGGAGATGCCTATGGAGATGTCCACGGCCATTTTTTTTATGGCTCGGGAATATCAACCCGTCACAGCCAGAAAATGGGAGAAATGTATTCTGCAACGGTTATGAAAATAAAATAAACAGAAAATAGACCTGTCAAATTATTTTAGATGTAAAAAATAATAATAAACCGATTTTTGCTCTTCTCACTAACGGCAAAGGGCTGCATTCCTGTTAATATAATAAATAATAAATAATAAAATCCTGTTTATTTCATGAATAAGCTTTTAATCATATCCTCCATTTGTACAAAATACTTACTTGCCAGCTTGCTATACAACATTTCAGCCACTAGCAGATGTGTGTAAGCAAAAGGCCTAAAGTCTGCAGGGATTTACATTTTTTAATAAATGCCAACTTCTGCGTGAAAACTGGCGCACGTCGTGGCGTACATTATGAATGTACACACGGTTTCTAAAGGAGGCCCCTGGATGTTTGAGTAAGTTATTGCAACTTTTCTTTACAGGGTGAATTTTCTAAAAGTGTTACTTGTATTATACAAGGCGGTAGTGTTTATATTTAGGGGCAGGAGCTCTGCGATACCTTTCATCTAATATTCTATAAGAGGGGCAGGAACTCTGCAATACCTTTCATCTAATATTCTATAAGAGTGGCAGGAACTGCAATACCTTTCATCTAATATTCTATAAGAGGGGCAGGAACTCTGTGATACCTTTCATCTAATATTCTATAAGAGGGGCAGGAACTCTGTGATACCTTTCATCTAATATTCTATTAGAGGGGCAGGAACTCTGATACCTTTCATCTAATATTCTATGAGGGGCAGGAACTCTGCGATACCTTTCATCTAATATTCTATAAGAGGGGCAGGAACTCTGATACCTTTCATCTAATATTCTATAAGAGGGGCAGGAACTCTGCAATACCTTTCATCTAATATTCTATAAGAGGGGCAGGAACTCTGCAATACCTTTCATCTAATATTCTATAAGAGTGGCAGGAACTCTGCAATACCTTTCATCTAATATTCTATAAGAGGGGCAGGAACTCTGTGATAACTTTCATCTAATATTCTATAAGAGGGGCAGGAACTCTGTGATACCTTTCATCTAATATTCTATTAGAGGGGCAGGAACTCTGATACCTTTCATCTAATATTCTATAAGAGGGGCAGGAACTCTGTGATACCTTTCATCTAATATTCTATTAGAGGGGCAGGAACTCTGATACCTTTCATCTAATATTCTATTAGAGGGGCAGGAACTCTGATACCTTTCATCTAATATTATATTAGAGGGGCAGGAACTCTGATACCTTTCATCTAATATTCTATAAGAGGGGCAGGAACTCTGCAATACCTTTCATCTAATATTCTATAAGAGGGGCAGGAACTTAGTTCCAGTAAGCTCCTGACCTAGTCAACCGCTGCTCGCATGCTATCAGTGGGTGCTGGATGGCTGTGATGCTGCCATTTGCCTTGGCTGCTTTGTGGGAGATTCTAACGGGGTCACCTGGTTAGATAAAGGAACAATAGCAACATAGTGTCTACGTACTATATTGTGTGTGTGTATGTGTGTGTCAGTAGGTGATAGATGACGTGTTTGTGTGTGTGTGTGTGTGTGTGTGTGTGTGTGTGTGTGTGTGTGTGTGTGTGTGTGTGTGTGTGTGTGTGTGTGTGTGTGTGTGTGTGTGTGTGTTCTGTTTTGTATTTGAGTGTGTGTTTCAGGAGATGGCTTCCTGAAGTACTCCCCAACCAGCTGATTGGTCAACCCCAGGCTAATTGGTGATTGGAGCTGACCCCGCCCCCTCGTCAAGAAGCAGCTGACTCTAATCACCATTGCCACCTGAAGATAAAAGCCAGTGTTCTGCTCAGAAGATTGAGAGAGAGAGAGAGATGAGATTTGGAGTAGAGATTTGGAGATTGAGAGAGAAAAATTAGATTGTGATATAGTATTGGTTGTGTATTAGAAAGTGTGGTATGTACTGTTGTTGTTGGTAGCAGTTTTGCTATGTCCTGAGTCGGAAGTTGATTCCTATTTCTCTGCGTTTGAGCGTGTGGCCACTGCGCTGCATTGGCCACTCGAGGTTTGGCCTCTCCTGTTGCAATGTAATTATGTTACGCACGCCTCTGAGAAGAGGGAACGCAACTCCCTGCTATAACTCAACTCTCTGAAGTGCAAGAGGTATGGACTGTAGGTGCGAGCAAGGATGACACAAAAGCAGATTTTACCGTTTACTTGGATTTATTTTCTTACACGGTAATATGGGGAAAAGGGGCTGGACGGAAGTAAAGAAAGTAAATATCAAAGTTCCCCCTCTCCTATCTAACCTGCCTACCCACTTAACTTACCTAACTTAGCACCACCTGGTGCCCTAACCAAAATACAGGGGGTGGTCCGCCCAGGTCTTACCTAGTGTGCCTAGACAGTAAATATACTACGGGTATATGTATGCCCTCGGGCCTCTTGCCTAAGCACTCCCAAAGTGCCTTCTCCTTCCCCCCTGGGAACAAATGAAACAGAGTAATTATTAACGATTTCACAAACACTCACAAACATTTTTGTGTGTGTGTGCGTGCGTGCGTACGCTGCAACAGTATCTCTGTATTAAATACCTCTCCTGTTTCATTAACACTGTTAAAACCAATCTTAACACGGCAATGATATTTTAATTTCCATTCGGCCATTTTTTAAAAACTCTTTATAATGGTTGGTTCTGGAACATCTGCGAATGAATTAGATAATGTTGATGTCAGAGGACACGCTACAAACAAACAAACAAACAAACAAACAGTCATTATAACAAGTCTTGATTTCACACCTTTAGGGGATCTTTTGGAGTGCTAGCTAGTGTTGGTACCACAAGGGCAGCCAAACTGTAGCCCAAACACCACCCTGGTAGATAAACGGTATCGCAGAGTTCCTGCCCCTCTTATAGAATAGTAGATAGAAGGATGGAGGACAAGATAAGGACATAAACGGTAAAGGTAAAGGATAGAGGTAGAGAGAAGAAATGGAAAGGGAGTGAAAGAGAAACTGAGATGAACATGACTTACTGAGCATGTCCAACCTACAAAAATCTGCAAATACACACAGATGTCTAATATTAATACTCTGATATATCATTACTAGATGTAGTATAATGTCAATAAGTATATATCATTCATATTTGATTTTTAAATTCATTGCAAAAGCTGTTTCGGTAAAAATAACAATTAATGTTTTTCAAAATGTCATGTGATCTGAATAAAATAAAAATAGTTCAATATAATTACCATATGGGGGGAGGGGGGATTAAAATTGGGAAATCATATTTCAAACGTTGATTACAAAATCATATCATTTAATGTTGTTTTGTGCTATTATACTATGGAACTATATATAATAAACACACATAAAAAAATGTATAATTCAAAATGTCTAATGACTTTAAACTGGATCACAGTGTGAGAATTCAGCACGCTGTCTGATTAGTGCAAAGCCAATTAATTACTTAATCATTAAAGTTCATTATTAATTAAGAACATAAAATCAGGTCTTCTGGGTAACATAAGCCAGACGTGTCACTCATACAAAAACAAATTATCAAGAAAAACAGACCTTAAATAAAGTCCCAGTCAGGGAACATGTCTAACATGGTCTATGTGGTCTATGTAGTCTGTGGTCTATGTAGTCTATGTAGTCTGTGGTCTATGTAGTCTATGGTCTATGTAGTCTATATGGTCTATATGGTCTATATGGTCTATGTAGTCTACGTAGTCTGTGGTCTATGTAGTCTATGTAGTCTATGTGGTCTATGTAGTCTGTGGTCTATGTAGTCTATGTAGTCTGTGGTCTATGTAGTCTATGGTCTATGTAGTCTATGGTCTATGTAGTCTATGGTCTATGTAGTCTATGGTCTATGTAGTCTATGGTCTATGTAGTCTATATGGTCTATATGGTCTATGTAGTCTATATGGTCTATGTAGTCTATATGGTCTATGTAGTCTATGGTCTATGTAGTCTATATGGTCTATGTAGTCTATGGTCTATGTAGTCTATGGTCTATGTGGTCTATATGGTCTATATGGTCTATGTAGTCTATATGGTCTATATGGTCTATATGGTCTATGTGGTCTATGTGGTCTATGTAGTCTATATGGTCTATGTGGTCTATGTGGTCTATGTGGTCTATATGATCTATGTGGTCTATGTAGTCATTGTGGTCTATGTAGTCTATATGGTCTATGTAGTCTATATGGTCTATATGGTCTATGTAGTCATTGTGGTCTATGTAGTCCTAGTGGTCTATATGGTCTATGTGGTCTATGTGGTCTATATGGTCTATGTAGTCTATATGATCTATGTGGTCTATATGATCTATGTGGTCTATGTAGTCATTGTGGTCTATGTAGTCTATATGGTCTATATGGTCTATGTAGTCATTGTGGTCTATGTAGTCCTAGTGGTCTATATGGTCTATGTGGTCTATGTAGTCCTTGTGGTCTATGTAATCCTTGTGGTCTATATGGTCTATGTAGTCTTTGTTGTCTATATGGTCTATGTGGTCTATGTAGTCTATATGGTCTATTGTAGTCTATATGGTCAGTTTAACATGACTCATGGTCCTTCTAACCAGTTTATCATGACTCATGGTCCTTCTAACCAGTTTAACCTGAATCATGGTCCTTCTAACCAGTTTAACAGGACTCATGGTCCTTCTAACCAGTTTAACATGACTCGTGGTCCTTCTAACCAGTTTAACATGACTCGTGGTCCTTCTAACCAGTTTAACAGGATTCGTGGTCCTTCTAACCAGTTTAACAGGATTCGTGGTCCTTCTAACCAGTTTAACAGGACTCATGGTCCTTCTAACCAGTTTAACATGACTCGTGGTCCTTCTAACCAGTTTAACAGGATTCGTGGTCCTTCTAACCAGTTTAACGGGACTTATGGTCCTTCTAACCAGTTTAACCTGACTCATGGTCCTTCTAACCAGTTTAACCTGACTCATGGTCCTTCTAACCAGTTTAACTTGACTCATGGTCCTTCTAACCAGTTGTTTTAGGAACAGAAAGAGTGCCACAGTCATCAAGAGGTAAGAAATCAGTTTTAAACATGTTAAGTGATTTATAAAAGACCGAACTAGATCAAAGGTAATTCAATAATCAATGTTGTGCTGCCACTTGATCCTAATTAAGAAAAAAACAAAAACGATTTAACTTTTGATGGACTTCATGGAGACGTCCTCTATGACGTCATAAATGTAACTAGTCAGACACTATTTTAAGTTTCTATGAATGTATAGTTAAAGATTTATTTTTTATTTTTATTCAGATTTTTAAAAATAATTTATTGACAAAGTGATATGGGGCCAGGACAGACAGTCATTAAAGTTTCAGATACGTTTCAAAAGCCTCTGCCAACTTGAGCTAACTTTAGCCAACAATAACCAAAAAATAATAAGACTGATGGGGCAAGCCCTTTTGAATTGGTTGCAACCAAATGACCTCATTAACTTCCTTCAAATATTCAAGTGATTTAGTCATGCAATTTTAAACACGATGACCTGATGATGTAAATGTTTTTTTTGTACATAATGTTTTAACCATCTGACAAAAAAAGAGATTCTGGACATCAGAGCAGCTATCACTAACCTCGATGTGGACGAGGACTTGCTCGTCTTACTCCTGCTTCAAGGAGTCGGAGGCGAAAGACATACTGAATATCCCGGACCAGGCCCAAATCCTCAACACTCGAAGAAGGTAGGAGACGTTGCTATAGAGGCCGGTGTGTGGGAAACCTGACGAGACTTCGTCGGAGAGTGGATATATCGCCTCCACCCTCCGTTCTATTGGCCAACTGTAACGCTCGTCGTTAGGTGGAAGAGAGGAGGACCAAATCGCAGCGTGGTACGTTTCCATATTTATTGGAACACTTATTAAACACGAACAAAACAATAAACAGAAATGAAACCAACGACGCTACAGACCTGAACATGTGAACCTAGTGAAAACAAAGAACGCAATGAACAGGAACAATCACCTACAAACAAACAGTGAATACAGGCAACCTTAATATGGTTCCCAATCAGAGACAATGACAAACACCTGCCTCTGATTGAGAACCGTATTAGGCCAAACAACAAACCCAACATAGAAACACAAAACATAGAATATACCCACCCAGCTCACGTCCTGACCAACTAAACAAAGACTAAACAAAGGAAATAAGGTCAGGAACGTGACACCAATAAGCAATCACTGGAGAATAAACTGGAGACCATCCTATCAACATGATCTGAAGATCTGCAATATCCTCTATTTCTCAGAGCTGTGGCTGAACAAGGACATGGTAAATATAAATCGAGCTGGCTTTTCTATTGGCAGGACAGAACGGCTGCATCGAGCATGCTCAGAAGAGGGGGTGTGTTACTTTGTTAAAAACTACTGGTGCGCGATTTCTAATATTATCGTGCGAGTTGTGGAATTGTTAGGTTAGATTACTTGTTGGTTATTACTGCATTGTCGGAACTAGAAGCACAAGCATTTCGCTACACTCGCATTAACATCTGCTAACCATGTGTATGTGACAAATACAATTTGAGTTGATTTGAATATTAAGGAAGTCTGGTTCTGCTTGCCTGAGATTACCTCACAATAAGCTGTAGACCACACTATTTACCAAGAGAGTTTTCATCTACAGTGAATTCATAGTAGTATTTTTCCACATTTTGTTACGTTACAGCCTTGTTCTAAAATTGATTTTAAAAATCCTCATCAATTTACACACAACAACCCATATTGACAAAGATTATTTATTTTTTACTTAAAAAAAACTGCAACATCACATTTACATAAGTATTCAGACCCTTTATTCAGTACTTTGTTGAAGGACCTTTGGCAGCGATTACATCCTCGAGTCTTGTTGGGTTTGACGCTACCAGCTTGGCACACCTGTATTTGCATAGTTTCTCCCATTCTTCTCTGCAGATCCTCTCAAGCTCTGTCAGGTTGGACGGGGAGCGTCGCTGCACAGCTATTTTCAGGTCTCTTCAGAGATGTTCGATTGGGGTGAAGTCTGGGCTCTGGCTGGGACACTCAAGGACATTCAGAGACTTGTCCCGAAGCCACTCCTGCGTAGTCTTGGCTTTGTGCTTAGGGTTGCTGTCCTGTTGAGGTCCTGAGCGCTCTGAAGTAGATTTTCATCAATGATCTCTCTGTACTTTGCTCTGTTCATCTTTCCCTCAATCCTGACGAGTCTTCCAGTCCCTGCCGCTGAAAAACATCCCCACAGCATGATGATTCCACCACTGTGCTTCACCGTAGGGAAGGTGGCAGGTTTCCTCCACACGTGACTCTTGGCATTCAGGTCAAAGAGTTTAATCATGGTTACATCAGACCAGAGGATTTTGTTTCTCATGGTCTGAGAGTCCTTTAGGAGCCATTTGGCAAACTCTATGCAAGCTGTCATGTGACTTTTACTGAGGAGTGGCTTTCGTCTGGCCACTCTACCATAAAGGTCTGATTGGTGCAGTGCTGCAGAGATGGTTGTCCTACTGGAAGATTCTCCCATCTCAACAGAGGAACTCTGGAACTCTGTCAAAGTGACCATCGGGTTCTTGGTCGACTCCCTGACTAAGGCCCTTCTCCCCCGATTTCTCAGTTTGGCTGAGCAGCCAGCTCTAGGAAGTGTCTTGGTGGTTCCAAACTTCTTCTATTTAAAGGTGATGGAGGCCACTGTGTTCTTGGGGACTTTCAATGCTGCAGACATTTTTTTGTAGCCTTCCCCAGATCTGTGCCTCGACACAATCCTGTCTCAGAGCTCTATGGACAATTCCTTCGACCTCATGACTTGGTTTTTGCTCTGACATGCACTGTCAACTGTGGGACCTTATATAGAAAGGTCTGTGCCTTTCCAAATTATGTCCAATCAATTGAATTTACGACAGGTGGACTCAATTCAAGTTGTAGAAACATCTCAAGGATGATCAATGGAAACAGGAAATCAATGGAAATGTATTTCCTTCTTAATGGGTTTGAGCCAATCAGTTGTGTTGAGACAAGTTGGGGTGGTATACAGAAGGTAGCCCTATTTGGTAAACGACCATATCATGGTAAGAACAGCTCAAATAAGCACAGAGAAATGACAGTCCATCACTAATTTAACTAAGACATGAAGGTCAGTCAATGTTTGCGAAAACCATCAAGTGCTATGATGAAGTGCTCATGAGGACCATGCTCATGAGGACCATGCTCATGAGGACCATGCTCATGAGGACTGCCACAGGAAAGGAAGACGCAGAGTTTCTTCTGCTGCAGAGGATAAGTTCAATAGAGTTTATTAATTAGAGGTAACTGCACCTCAGATTGCAACCCAAATAAATGCATCACAGAGTTCAAGTAACAGACACATCTCAAAATCAACTGTTCAAACGAGACTGGGTGAATCAGGCCTTCATGGTCAAATTGCTGCAAAGAAACCAATACTAAAGGACACCAATAATAAGAAGAGACTTGCTTGGGCCAAGAAACACGAGCAATAGACATTAGACCGGTGGAAATCTGTCCTTTGATCTGGGTCCAAATGTGAAAATTTTGGTCAAACAGCTGTGTCTTTGTGAGACACAGAGTAGGTTAACGCATGATCTCTGCATGTGTATTTCCCACCGTAAAGCATGGAGGAGGAAGTGTTATGGGGTGGGCAGCTTTCCTGGTAACACTGTCTGTGAGTTATTTAGCATTCAAGGAACACTTAACTTGCATGGCAACCACAGCATTAGGCAATGATATGCCATTGCATCTGGTTTGCGCTTAGTGGTTTTTCAACAGTACAACAGGACAATGGACAATGACCTAAAACACAACCAGGATGAGTAAGGCCTATTTGACCAAGAAGGAGAGTGATGGAGTGCTGCATCAGATGACCTGGCCTCCACAATCACCTGACCTCAACCCAATTGAGATGTTTTGGGATGAGTTGGACCACAGAGTGAAAGAAAAGCAGCCAAGGATTGCTCAGCATATGGGGGAACTCCTTCAAGGATGTTGGAAAAGCATTCCAGGTGTCACGACTTGTGACACTCCTTGTTCGTTTGGCGTCCGGTGGTCGACGTCACCGGCCTTCGTGCCATCGCCGATCCACTTTTCATTTTCCATTTGTTTTGTCTTTGTTTTACATACCTAGTTTCAATTGCCCAATTACATGTTCATTATTTAACGCTCTGTTTTCCCCATGGTTTTTGTGCGTGATTGCTTTATTTTATGTTCGGTCCGTTATTGTGGGCTCGGTATTACGACATATTATTGGAATATTTGAGTAAAGTTCCTTGTGTTACTCATCTCTGCTGTGCTGCACCTGACTCCTCTGCACCAGCTACACCCAGACCACTACACTAGGGGAAGTTGTTTGAGAGAACGCCAAGATTGTGCAAAGCTGTCATCAAGGCAAAAGCAGGCTTCTTTGAAGAATCTTAGATACTATAAGATAGATTTTGATTTGTTTAACACTTATTTTTGGTGTCACGTTCGTCGTAATGATGAGACGAAGGCGCAGCGTGCATAGAGTTCCACATAATTTTAATAAAGAGAAAACAACAAGAGCACAAACGAAACGTGAAGCTACTGGAGTGCACAACGGCAACTAAATCTAGACAAGATTCCACAACACAAAAGAGGAAAATGGCTACCTAAATATGATCCCCAATCCGAGACAACGATAAACAGCTGTCTCTGATTGGGAACCCTATCAGGCCAACATAGACATACACCTAGATGACAACACCCCTAGACATACAAAAACCTTAGACATACAAAACTAGCGTACCCACCCTAGTCACACCCTGACCTAACTAAAATACAAAGAAAAACAAAGATATCTAAGGTCAGGGTATTTGGTTACTACATAACTAAAAAATGTTCATAGTTTTGATGTCTTCACTATTATTCTACAATGTAAACAAAAAAGTTAAAATAAAGAAAATCACTTGAATGCATTGGTGTTTTCAATCTTTTGACTGGTACTGTACGTAAAAAGGTATTTATCTTTTAATTTTATTTTACATTTGCAAACATTTCTAGAAGCCTGTTTTCGCTATGTCATTACGGGGTATTGTGTGTAGATCGATGAGTATTTTTTTTTAAATTTAATACATTTTTGAACAAGGCTGTAACGTAACAAAATGTGGAATAAGTCAAGGGGTCTTAATACTTTCTGAATGCACTGTATGTATTTCATAGCTGTCTATTTACCACCACAAACGGACTAAGACTCAGCAAGCAAAAGAAATGCTGTCCCAACGGCGGAGGTCCTAGTGGCCGGTGACTTTAATAAAGGAAAACTGAAATCCGTTCACCCATGCGTAATATTTACCGTTGCTTTTTGGTCAAGTGTATTTGTTTTTCTTGTGCCTTTATTTTTTGAGTAAAGTACGTTGTCTCACTCATTTTGCTCTCCTGTGCCTGACTTCATGCACCAGCTACACTCACCTACTGACAGAATCACGTACCCAACCATATGGAGTCAGCAGGAGCAGACAACCCCAGATTAGGGGTCGAGGAACGCGTCCAGCAGCATACGGCCATGTTACAACATCTCAACATCACCATGGATCGCGTCCAGCAGAATCTGGACCGCAGGGAGAGAAGAGGAGTTCCTCCAGCGCCTCCACCAGCACCACCAAGGGCACCACCACTCACCTATCCTTCAGAGGAGAGGTTCCTCTGGGAGTCGAGGCAGCAGGCAGGGCACTCTTGCACCAGGCTCACCCAGAGCCCTCTGTTGTACACGTTTGTGTATATTAATTTTCCTGAGTTTTCCCCGCATTCCCAGCATAAGGCGCTCATAGATTCAGTCGCAGCTGGGAACTTTATTGACAGATCATTTGCCCATAGTTTAGGGATCCCTTTGTTCCAGTGGATATGCCCTTCCCAGTTCACGCCCTAGATAGTTGACCATTGGGGTCGGGGCTAATTAGGGAGGCCACCGCTCCACTGGGCATGGTGATGCGGGAGGATCGCAAGGAGAAAATCTGTTTTTTCCTTATTGATTCTCCTGCGTTTCCCGTGGTGCTGGGTATACCCTGGTTGGCCTGTCATGACCCCACTATTTCGTGGCAACAGAGGGCTCTCACGGGGTGCTCACGAGAGTGATCGGGGAGGTGTTAAGGGGTTTCCGTCGGTGCGACTAAGGTGGAAAGTCCAGACCAGGTCTCCACCGTGCACATCCCCGCTGAATATGTCGATTTGGCTCTCGCCTTCTGTAAGAAGAAGGCGACTCAATTACCACCCCATTGACGGGGGGATTGTGCAATACATCTCCTGGTATACGCAGCACTACCCAGTAGTCTCGTGTATGCCCTGTCACGAGGAGACGGCGGCTATGGAAACATATGTCTCCGAATCCCTGGAGCAGGGGTACATTAGGGCCTCCACTTCACCTGCCTCCTAGAGTAATTTTTTTTTGTGAAGAAGGATGGAGGTCTGTGCCTGTGTATTGACTATCGAGGCATCAACCAGATCACGGTGAGGTACAGTTACCACCTACCCCTCATAGCCAGTGCGATTGAGTCAATGCACGGGGCGCGCTTCTTCACAAAATTGGATATCAGGAGTGCTTACAACCTGGTGCGTTTCCGGGAGGAGGACGAGTGGAAGATGGCATTTAGTACCACCTCAGGACACTATGAGTACCTCGTCATGCCGTACAGGTTGATGAATGCTCCATCAGTCTTCCATGCCTTTGTAGACGTGATTTTCCGGGACCTGCACGGGCAGGGTGTCGTGGTGTATATCGACGACATTCTGATATACTCCACTACACGAGCCGAGCATGTGTCCCTGGTGCGCAGGGTGCTTGGTCAACTGTTGGAGCATGACCTGTATGTCAAGGCTGAGAAATGCCTGTTTTTCCAACAGTCCGTCTCCTTCCTGGGGTACCGCATTTCCACTTCAGGGGTGGAGGTGGAGAGTGACCGTATTACAGCCGTGCGTAATTGGCCGACTCCCACCACGGTAAAGGAAGTTCAGCGGTTTCTAGGGTTTGTTAACTACTACCGAAGGTCTATCCGGGGCATTGGTCAAGTAGCGGCTCCCATTACCTCACTGCTGAAGGAGGGACCGGTGCGTTTGCAGTGGTCAGCTAAGGCAGAAAGGGCTTTCGGTCAGCTGAGGGCTCTGTTTACCTCGGCTCCCATGCTAGCTCATCCAGATCCCTCTTTGGCGTTCATATTGGAGGTGGATGCGTCCGAGGCTGGGATAGGAGCCGTGCTCTCTCAGCGCTCGGATACGCCACCAAAGCTCCGCCCCTGTGCCTTCTTTTCGAAGAAGCTCAGCCCGGCGGAGCGAAACTATGACGTGGGGGAAACTATGACGTCGGGAGTTGTTGGCTGTCATCAAGGCTTTGAAGGTGTGGAGACATTGGCTTGAGGGGGCTAAACACCCTTTTCTCACCTGGACTGACCACCGCAATCTGGAGTACATCCGGGCGGCGAGGAGACTGAACGGGTAAGGGAAGTTACAACCCTTACCCGTTCCACAACGGCCGTGGTCGCACCTGTCGGTGAGTTTCCTGACGGATCTCCCTCCGTCACAGGGTAACACCACGATCCTGGTTGTTGTGGATCGGTTTTCTAAGTCCTGTCGTCTCCTCCCTTTGCCTGGTCTCCCTACCGCCCTACAGACTGCGGAGGCCCTGTTTACACATGTCTTCTGGCACTACGGGGTGCCTGAGGACAAAGTATCTGATCGAAGTCCCCAGTTCACGTCGAGGGTCTGGAGGGCGTTCATGAAACGTCTGGGGGTCTCGGTCAGCCTTACCTCGGGTTTTCACCCCGAGAGTAATGGGCAGGTGGAGAGAGTGAACCAGGATGTGGGTAGGTTTCTGTGGTCCTATTGCCAGGACCGGCCGGGGGAGTGGGCGGCGTTCGTGCCCTGGGCAGAGATGGCCCAGAACTCGCTCCGCCGCTCCTCCACTAACCTCTCGCCCTTCCAGTGCGTACTGGGGTACCAGCCGGTTCTGGCGCCTTGGCATCAGAGCCAGATCGAGGCCCCTGCGGTGGATGACTGGTTTAGGCGCGCTGAGGAGACATGGGACGCCGCTCATGGGACGCCGCTCAGCGGGCCGTGAGGCGCCAGAAAACCTGCGCAGATTGCCACCTCAGTGAGGACCTGGTGTTCGCACCGGGTCTGGCTCTCAAACCGAAACCTGCCCCTCCGCCTGCCCATTCAAAGTACCGAGGAGACTGAACGAGATATGTTACAGGTTACAGCTTCCCCCCCGATTATCGAATTAACCCCTCGTTCCATGTGTCTCTCTTCATGCCGGTGCTGGCTGGTCTACTTCAGGAGTCTGAGGTGCGGGAGGTTCCTCCGCCCCCTCTGGACATCGAGGGGGCCCCGGCGTATGCAGTTCGATCCATACTCTCTCTCTCTCTCTCTCTCTCTCTCTCTCTCTCTCTCTCTCTCTCTCTCTCTCTCTCTCTCTCTCTCTCTCTCTCTCTCTCTCTCTCTCTCTCTCTCTCTCTCTCTCTCTCTCTCTCTCTCTCTCTCTCTCTCTCTCTCTCTCTCTCTCTCTCTCTCTCTCTCTCTCTCTCTCTCTCTCTCTCTCTCTCTCTCTCTCTCTCTCTCTCTCTCTCTCTCTCTCTCTCTCTCTCTCTCTCTCTCTCTCTCTCTCTCTCTCTCTCTCTCTCTCTCTCTCTCTCTCCTGTCTCCCCATCAATCTACATCTCTCTCTCCTGTCTCCCCATCTCTCTACATCTCTCTCTACTGTCTCCCCATCTCAAACTGTCAGGGAAAATGAACCTGTCATGAATCCCACCGAAGATGGTGCCTCTTCCAGTTCAGGCGGCGCTCGGCGGTCCTCGTCACCGGCCTACTAGCCGCCATCGATTCTATTCTTTTTGTTTCTGTTAGTTTGGGCTGATTGGGTGCACCTGTTTTGAGTTTAGTTTTGTGGGTAGGCTATTTAAGGGCAGTAGGCCCGCTGGCTGTTGTGCGGGCTTGTTTCTCTGTTATTTGGTGTTGGATTGTATTGTGGATTTATTATTTTTTCTGGACAGTTTAGTCCTGTGTTTTGGACTCGTATTTTCATGCGCCCGTGTGTTTAGGGCATGATCTTTTTCCCCTGTCTACTGGAAAATAAATCCACGTTCTTGAATCCCTGCTCTCTGCGCTTGACTCCTCCACCCAGTACTCCTAGCAGCTCTGACAGAACCAAAGAATGAATTGTTGTCATATCTTGTCCATAGACGTCTTACAAGGTCAGGAAACAAAAGGGCCATTTTGTAATTTGGGCAAATTATCCCTTTAAACATTTACTTTTCTTATTTTAACAGAAAAGTAATTCATTGTTTTTTAAAGCACAGAACTTTCATGTTATTTAAATATATTTCCACGCTATGATGTTGGAATAATACTGTGAAATAGTGAAAATTATGATATCCTTTTAGTATAAGAGCTGTTTGAAAAGACCACCTGAAATGTCAGCCTGTTTTGGTGGGATGGAGTTTTTGATCGGCCTGGTAACATCACCAAGTGGTAAATTATACTGAACTAAAAAAAAAAATCTACGCAACATTTAAATTGGTAAAATAAAATACACCAGAAATGTTCTATACGCAGAAAAAAAAATATTTCTCTAAAATGTTGTTCACCTGGACAGCTGATGAAACTGGGGGTTTGCGATTAAATAAGGGCTTAAATAAGGGCTTTTAAGAACCAGCCAATATAGTCAACTAATAAACCCTCCTTCACACAGTAACATTGAATGTGAAACAACAGCTAATAACTACTTATTTACCCAATATTTTATAGTCTTATAGTCAGTGCTCATTAAAAAAAATCGTTTTTTTTTTTCAGTAGCAGTAGAGATATTGAAAGAGATCCCAGAGTGACACTAGATTAAGAGCACATGACTGATGCCACTAAATTGTGCCCAATGATCCTTTTTACCCCCCCCCCCACCCCCCCTCTTCTCTCTCCATTTCACATAAAATCACTGCCTCCATGTCTGTGATAATGTGATGGGCAGGAAAGAGAGAGCAAAAGAGAGAAAGGGATTGAGAGAGAGGGGTAATGCGGAGAGCGGGCAAGCGACAGAGCGGAGGAGATGCGGGGTAATTGTGGGCGCTGAAGCGTTGAGGTGCCGTGAAGCATCACACACACACACACACACACACACACACACACACACACACACACACACACACACACACACACACACACACACACCGTAATTACCTGGTTACTGCAGCTGTTGTTGAACAAACACATATACACAGTAATTATAGAGAGAGAGAAGGAGGAAAGGATGTAGGGATAGAGGGGTAACAAAGAGAGAGACAGAGAGAAACAGAGACAGACAGAGACAGACAGAGACAGACAGAGACAGACAGAGACAGAGAGAGAATTTACTAAATGAATTTACTAATGAATTTACTAAATGGGACAAACATCCAACTGAAATATTGCATGCAGAGTTTTGCAAGACTGTATTGCAAGTACAAAGAAAAACTCCAAATAACGCATGTAGGGCAGAATTGGGCCAATACCCCCTCCTCATTCGAATAGAAAAAAGAGCCATCAAATTTTACAACCATCTAAAAACAAGTGACCCTAAAACATTCCATCACACAGCTCTACAATGTCAAGAGATGAAACCAGAGAAGAGTCCCCTCAGCCAGATGGTTCTGAGGCTCAGTTCACCAACCCAAACCAACCCCATAGAGCCTCGGGACAGCCCTCAAATCTCAAATCTGGCCCAACCAAATCATCACAAAACAAAAAGAAAAATATATAACCTATTGGAAAGACACCACAAAAAATCTAAGTAAACTTCAATGCTATTTGGCTCTAAACAGACAGTACATGGTGGTAGACTATTTGACCACTGTGACTGATAGAAAACTGAGGAAAACATTGACTAGGTACAGACTCAGTGAGCACAGTCTGGCTATAGAGACCGGTCGTCACAGACAAACCTGGCTGCCCAGAGAGGACAGGCTGTGCTCACTCTGCTCCAGGGGAGAGGTAGAGACAGAGGTGCATTTCCTACTACACTGTGACAAATACTCAGACCTAAGAGCATATTTCTTTCCCAAATAAGATTCTTTTTTTTTAACTCAATACAAAGAATTTGAAACTATAAAAGATGAAGAAAAAATCAAATATTTATTGGGTGAAAAGCCAAAATGTGCAGTTTTGGCAGACAAATATGTGTCCTCCTGCCACAACCTGAGGGACAGCCAGTGAAAAATGCAAAGTAATATTGATAATATTTCCCATTTAGCTTAGTTTTGTTTTGTCTTTCATACCAGGTCATATGTCTTCTCAAGTCATATTGACACTGGTCTACTACTGTTGCTTTAATTTATTGTTGTTCTGATTAATATTGTTGTTGTAGTTGTTGTTAATGGTAATCCCATGTCCACTACTACTGTTATTATTGCTGTTGGTCCCACCATTTATTTATATATAAATA
>NC_074679.1:10683605-10798605 GCF_029448725.1 Salvelinus fontinalis | reverse complement strand
ACCACTACTCTTCCTCTTCCATCCCTCACCACTATTCTTCCTCTTCCATCCCTCACCACTACTCTTCCTCTTCCATCCCCCACCACTACTCTTCCTCTCCCATCCCTCACCACTACTCTTCCTCTTCCATCCCCCACCACTACTCTTCCTCTTCCTCTTCCATCCCTCACCACTACTCTTCCTCTTCCATCCCCCACCACTACTCTTCCTCTTCCTCTTCCATCCCTCACCACTAGTCTTCCTCTTCCATCCCCCACCACTACTCTTCCTCTTCCATCCCTCACCACTACTCTTCCTCTTCCATCCCCCACCACTACTCTTCCTCTTCCATCCCCACAACTACTCTTCCTCTTCCTCTCCCATCCCTCACCACTACTGTTCCTCTCCTCTTCCATCCCTCACCACTACTCTTCCTCTTCCATCCCTCACCACTACTCATCCTCTTCCTCTCCCATCTCCACCACTACTCTTCCTCTTCCATCCCTCACCACTACTCTTCCTCTTCCATTCCTCACCACTACTCATCCTCTTCCTCTCCCATCTCCACCACTACTCTTCCTCTTCCATCCCTCACCACTACTCTTCCTCTTCCATCCCTCACCACTACTCTTCCTCTTCCATCCCTCACCACTACTCTTCCTCTTCCATCCCTCACCACTACTGTTCCTCTCCTCTTCCATCCCTCACCACTACTCTTCCTCTTCCATCCCTCACCACTACTCTTCCTCTTCCATCCCCCACCACTACTCTTCCTCTCCCATCCCTCAGCACTACTCTTCCTCTTCCATCCCCCACCACTACTCTTCCTCTTCCTCTTCCATCCCTCACCACTACTCTTCCTCTTCCATCCCTCACCACTACTCTTCCTCTTCCATCCCTCACCACTACTCTTCCTCTTCCATCCCTCACCACTACTCTTCCTCTTCCATCCCACACCACTACTCTTCCTCTTCCATCCCTCACCACTACTCTTCCTCTTCCATCCCTCACCACTACTCTTCCTCTTCCATCCCTCACCACTACTCTTCCTCTTCCATCCCTCACCACTACTCTTCATCTTCCTCTTCCATCCCACACCACTACTCTTCCTCTTCCATCCCTCACCACTACTCTTCCCCTTCCATCCCCCACCACTACTCTTCCTCTTCCATCCCTCACCACTACTCTTCCTCTTCCTCTTCCATCCCTCACAACTACTCTTCCTCTTCCATCCCCCACCACTACTCTTCCTCTTCCATCCCTCACCACTACTCTTCCTCTTCCTCTTCTATCCCTCACCACTACTCTTCCTCTTCCATCCCACACCACTACTCTTCCTCTTCCATCCCTCACCACTACTCTTCCTCTTCCATCCCTCACCACTACTCTTCCTCTTCCATCCCCCACCACTGCTCTTCCTCTTCCATCCCACACCACTACTCTTCCTCTTCCATCCCTCACCACTACTCTTCCTCTTCCATCCCTCACCACTACTCTTCCTCTCCTCTTCCATCCTTCACCACTACTCTTCCCCTTCCTCTTCCATCCCTCACCACTACTCTTCCTCTTCCCCTTCCATCCCTCAACACTACTCTTCCCCTTCCATCCCTCACCACTACTCTTCCTCTTCCTCTTCCATCCCACACCACTACTCTTCCTCTTCCATCCCTCACCACTACTCTTCCTCTTCCATCCCTCACCACTACTCTTCCTCTTCCATCCCCCACCACTACTCTTCCTCTTCCATCCCTCACCACTACTCTTCCTCTTCCATCCCCCACCACTACTCTTCCTCTTCATCCCTCACCACTACTCTTCCTCTTCCATCCCCCACCACTACTCTTCCTCTTCCATCCCTCACCACTACTCTTCCTCTTCCATCCCTCACCACTACTCTTCCTCTCCCATCCCCCACCACTACTCTTCCTCTTCCATCCCCCACCACTACTCTTCCTCTTCATCCCTCACCACTACTCTTCCTCTCCCATCCCCCACCACTACTCTTCCTCTTCCATCCCTCACCACTACTCTTCCTCTTCCATCCCCCACCACTACTCTTCCTCTTCCATCCCTCACCACTACTCTTCCTCTTCCATCCCTCACCACTACTCTTCCTCTTCCATCCCCCACCACTACTCTTCCTCTTCCATCCCTCACCACTACTCTTCCTCTTCCATCCCCCACCACTACTCTTCCTCTTCCATCCCCCACCACTACTCTTCCTCTTCCATCCCTCACCACTACTCTTCCTCTTCCATCCCTCACCACTACTCTTCCTCTCCAATCCCCACCACTACTCTTCCTCTTCAACCCCCACCACTACTCTTCCTCTTCCTCTTCCACCCCCACCACTACTCTAACTCTTCTTCTTCCATCCCTCACCACTACTCTTCCTCTTCCATCCCACACCACTACTCGTCCTCTTCCATCCCTCACCACTACTCTTCCTCTTCCATCCCTCACCACTACTCTTCCTCTTCCACCCCCACCAATACTCTTCCTCTTCCTCTTCCATCCCTCACCACTACTCTTACTCTTCCATCCCCCACCACTACTCTTCCTCTTCCTCTCCCATCCCTCACGACTACTCTTCCTCTTCCATCCCTCACCACTACTCTTCCTCTTCCATCCCACACCACTACTCTTCCTCTTCCATCCCTCACCACTACTCTTCCTCTCCCATCCCCACCACTACTCTTCCTCTTCCACCCCCACCACTACTCTTCCTCTTCCTCTTCCATCCCTCACCACTACTCTTCCTCTTCCCCTTCCATCCCTCAACACTACTCTTCCCCTTCCATCCCTCACCACTACTCTTCCTCTTCCCCTTCCATCCCTCACCACTACTCTTCCTCTTCATCCCACACCACTACTCTTCCTCTTCCATCCCTCACCACTACTCTTCCTCTTCCATCCCCCACCACTACTCTTCCTCTTCCATCCCTCACCACTACTCTTCCTCTTCCATCCCTCACCACTACTCTTCCTCTTCCATTCCCCACCACTACTCTTCCTCTTCCACCCCACCACTACTCTTCCTCTTCCTCTTCCATCCCTCACAACTACTCTTCCTCTTCCTCTTCCATCCCTCACCACTACTCTTCCTCTTCCATCCCTCACCACTACTCTTCCTCTTCCATCCCCCACCACTACTCTTCCTCTTCCATCCCTCACCACTACTCTTCCTCTTCCATCCCTCACCACTACTCTTCCTCTTCCATCCCTCACCACTACTCTTCCTCTTCCATCCCTCAACACTACTCTTCATCTTCCATCCCCCACCACTACTCTTCCTCTTCCATCCCTCACCACTACTCTTCCTCTTCCTCTTCGATCCCTCAACACTACTCTTCCCTTTCCATCCCTCACCACTACTCTTCCTCTTCCACCCCCCACCACTACTCTTCCTCTTCCATCCCTCACCACTACTCTTCCTCTTCCATCCCTCACAACTATTCTTCCTCTTCCATCCCTCACCACTACTCTTCCTCTTCCATCCCTCACCACTACTCTTCCTCTTCCATCCCTCACCACTACTCTTCCTCTTCCATCCCTCACCACTACTCTTCCTCTCCCATCCCTCACCACTACTCTTCCTCTTCCATCCCCCACCACTACTCTTCCTCTTCCTCTTCCATCCCTCACCACTACTCTTCCTCTTCCATCCCTCATCACTACTCTTCCTCTTCCATCCCTCACCACTACTCTTCCTCTTCCATCCCTCACCACTACTCTTCCTCTTCCATCCCTCACCACTACTCTTCCTCTTCCATCCCTCACCACTACTCTTCCTCTTCCATCCCTCACCACTACTCTTCCTCTTCCATCCCTCACCACTACTCTTCCTCTTCCATCCCTCACCACTACTCTTCCTCTTCCATCCCTCACCACTACTCTTTCTCTTCCATCCCCCACCACTATTCTTCCTCTTCCATCCCTCACCACTACTCTTCCTCTTCCATCCCCCACCACTACTCTTCCTCTCCCATCCCTCACCACTACTCTTCCTCTTCCATCCCCCACCACTACTCTTCCTCTTCCTCTTCCATCCCTCACCACTACTCTTCCTCTTCCATCCCTCATCACTACTCTTCCTCTTCCATCCCTCACCACTACTCTTCCTCTTCCATCCCTCACCACTACTCTTCCTCTTCCATCCCTCACCACTACTCTTCCTCTTCCATCCCTCACCACTACTCTTCCTCTTCCATCCCTCACCACTACTCTTCCTCTTCCATCCCCCACCACTACTCTTCCTTTTCCATCCCTCACCACTACTCTTCCTCTCCCATCCCCACCACTACTCTTCCTCTTCCACCCCCACCACTACTCTTCCTCTTCCATCCCTCATCACTACTCTTCCTCTTCCATCCCCCACCACTACTCTTCCTCTTCCACCCCCACCACTACTCTTCCTCTTCCTCTTCCATCCCTCACAACTACTCTTCCTCTTCCTCTTCCATCCCTCACCACTACTCTTCCTCTTCCATCCCTCACCACTACTCTTCCTCTTCCATCCCCCACCACTACTCTTCCTCTTCCATCCCTCACCACTACTCTTCCTCTTCCATCCCTCACCACGACTCTTCCTCTTCCATCCCTCACCACTACTCTTCCTCTTCCATCCCCCACCACTACTCTTCCTCTTCCATCCCTCACCACTACTCTTCCTCTTCCATCCCTCACCACTACTCTTCCTCTTCCATCCCTCACCACTACTCTTCCTCTTCCATCCCTCACCACTACTCTTCCTCTTCCATCCCTCACCACTACTCTTCCTCTTCCATCCCCCACCACTACTCTTCCTCTTCCATCCCTCACCACTACACTTCCTCTTCCTCTTCCATCCCTCAACACTACTCTTCCCTTTCCATCCCTCACCACTACTCTTCCTCTTCCACCCCCCACCACTACTCTTCCTCTTCCATCCCTCACCACTACTCTTCCTCTTCCATCCCTCACCACTACTCTTCCTCTTCCATCCCTCACCACTACTCTTTCTCTTCCATCCCCCACCACTATTCTTCCTCTTCCATCCCTCACCACTACTCTTCCTCTTCCATCCCCCACCACTACTCTTCCTCTCCCATCCCTCACCACTACTCTTCCTCTTCCATCCCCCACCACTACTCTTCCTCTTCCTCTTCCATCCCTCACCACTACTCTTCCTCTTCCATCCCTCATCACTACTCTTCCTCTTCCATCCCTCACCACTACTCTTCCTCTTCCATCCCTCACCACTACTCTTCCTCTTCCATCCCTCACCACTACTCTTCCTCTTCCATCCCTCACCACTACTCTTCCTCTTCCATCCCTACCACTACTCTTCCTCTTCCATCCCCCACCACTACTCTTCCTCTTCCATCCCCCACCACTACTCTTCCTCTTCCTCTTCCATCCCTCACCACTACTCTTTCTCTTCTATCCCCCACCACTACTCTTCCTCTTCCTCTTCCATCCCTCACCACTAGTCTTCCTCTTCCATCCCCCACCACTACTCTTCCTCTTCCATCCCTCACCACTACTCTTCCTCTTCCATCCCCCACCACTACTCTTCCTCTTCCATCCCCACAACTACTCTTCCTCTTCCTCTCCCATCCCTCACCACTACTGTTCCTCTCCTCTTCCATCCCTCACCACTACTGTTCCTCTTCCATCCCTCACCACTACTCATCCTCTTCCTCTCCCATCTCCACCACTACTCTTCCTCTTCCATCCCTCACCACTACTCTTCCTCTTCCATCCCCACCACTACTCTTCCTCTTCCATCCCTCACCACTACTGTTCCTCTCCTCTTCCATCCCTCACCACTACTCATCCTTTTCCTCTTCCATCCCTCACCACTACTCTTCCTCTTCCATCCCTCACCACTACTCTTCCTCTTCCATCCCCCACCACTACTCTTCCTCTCCCATCCCCCACCACTACTCTTCCTCTTCCATCCCTCACCACTACTCTTCCTCTTCCATCCCCCACCACTACTCTTCCTCTCCCATCCCTCAGCACTACTCTTCCTCTTCCATCCCCCACCACTACTCTTCCTCTTCCTCTTCCATCCCTCACCACTACTCTTCCTCTTCCATCCCTCACCACTACTCTTCCTCTTCCATCCCTCACCACTACTCTTCCTCTTCCATCCCTCACCACTACTCTTCCTCTTCCATCCCTCACCACTACTCTTCCTCTTCCATCCCACACCACTACTCTTCCTCTTCCACCCCCACCACTACTCTTCCTCTTCCATCCCTCACCACTACTCTTCCTCCTCCATCCCTCACCACTACTCTTCCTCTTCCATCCCACACCACTACTCTTCCTCTTCCATCCCTCACTACTACTCTTCCTCTTCCATCCCTCACCACTACTCTTCCTCTTCCACCCCCACCACTACTCTTCCTCTTCCATCCCTCACAACTACTCTTCCTCTTCCTCTTCCATCCCTCACCACTACTCTTCCTCTTCCATCCCTCACCACTACTCTTCCTCTTCCATCCCACACCACTACTCTTCCTCTTCCATCCCTCACCACTACTCTTCCTCTTCCATCCCCCACCACTACTCTTCCTCTTCCATCCCTCACCACTACTCTTCCTCTTCCTCTTCCATCCCTCAACACTACTCTTCCTCTTCCATCCCCACCACTACTCTTCCTCTTCCATCCCCACCAGTACTCTTCCTCTCCCATCCTCACCACTACTCTTCCTCTTCCATCCCTCATCACTACTCTTCCTCTTCCATCCCCACCACTATTCTTCCTCTTCCATCCCTCACCACTACTCTTCCTCTTCCATCCCTCACCACTACTCTTCCTCTTCCATCCCTCACCACTACTCTTCCTCTTCCTCTTCTATCCCTCACCACTACTCTTCCTCTTCCATCCCTCACCACTACTCTTCCTCTTCCTCTTCTATCCCTCACCACTACTCTTCCTCTTCCATCCCTCACCACTACTCTTCCTCTTCCATCCCTCACCACTACTCTTCCTCTTCCATCCCTCACCACTACTCTTCCTCTTCCATCCCCACCACTACTCTTCCTCTTCCTCTTCCATCCCCACCAGTACTCTTCCTCTTCCATCCCTCACCACTACTCTTCCTCTTCCATCCCTCACCACTACTCTTCCTCTTTCATCCCTCACCACTACTGTTCCCTCCTCTTCCATCCCCCACCACTACTCTTCCTCTTCCATCCCCCACCACTACTCTTCCGCTTCCATCCCTCATCACTACTCTTCCTCTTCCTCTTCCATCCCTCACCACTACTCTTCCTCTTCCTCTTCCATCCCTCACCACTACTCTTCCTCTTCCTCTTCCATCCCTCACCACTACTCTTCCTCTTCCATCCCCACCACTACTCTTTCTCTTCTATCCCCCACCACTACTCTTCCTCTTCCTCTTCCATCCCCACCACTACTCTTCCTCTTCCATCCCTCATCACTACTCTTCCTCTTCCATCCCTCATCACTACTCTTCCTCTTCAATCCCTCACCACTACTCTTCCTCTTCCATCCCTCACCACTACTCTTCCTCTTCCATCCCTCACCACTACTCTTCCTCTTCCATCCCTCACCACTACTCTTCCTCTTCCATCCCTCACCACTACTCTTCCTCTTCCATCCCCCACCACTACTCTTCCTCTTCCATCCCTCACCACTACTCTTCCTCTTCCATCCCTCACCACTACTCTTCCTCTTCCATCCCTCACCACTACTGTTCCTCTCCCATCCCTCACCACTACTCTTCCTCTTCCATCCCCCACCACTACTCTTCCTCTTCCATCCCTCACCACTACTGTTCCTCTCCCATCCCTCACCACTACTGTTCCTCTCCCATCCCTCACCACTACTCTTCCTCTTCCATCCCCCACCACTACTCTTCCTCTTCCATCCCTCACCACTACTCTTCCTCTTCCATCCCTCACCACTACTCTTCCTCTTCCACCCCCCACCACTACTCTTCCTCTTCCATCCCTCATCACTACTCTTCCTCTTCCATCCCTCACCACTACTCTTCCTCTTCCATCCCTCACCACTACTCTTCCTCTTCCATCCCTCATCACTACTCTTCCTCTTCCATCCCTCACCACTACTCATCCTCTTCCTCTTCCATCCCCCACCACTACTCTTCCTCTTCCATCCCCACAACTACTCTTCCTCTTCCATCCCTCACCACTACTCTTCCTCTTCCATCCCTCATCACTACTCTTCCTCTTCCATCCCTCACCACTACTCATCCTCTTCCTCTTCCATCCCCCACCACTACTCTTCCTCTTCCATCCCCACCACTACTCTTCCTCTTCCATCCCCCACCACTACTCTTCCTCTTCCATCCCTCACCACTACTCTTCCTCTCCCATCCTCACCACTACTCTTCCTCTCCCATCCTCACCACTACTCTTCCTCTCCCATCCTCACCACTACTCTTCCTCTTCCATCCCTCACCACTACTCTTCCTCTTCCATCCCTCACCACTACTCTTCCTCTTCCATCCCTCACCACTACTCTTCCTCTTCCATCCCTCACCACTACTCTTCCTCTTCCATCCCTCACCACTACTCTTCCTCTTCCATCCCTCACCACTACTCTTCCTCTTCCATCCCCCACCACTACTCTTCCTCTTCCATCCCCCACCACTACTCTTCCTCTTCCTCTCCCATCCTCACCACTACTCTTCCTCTTCCATCCCCCACCACTACTCTTCCTCTTACATCCCTCACCACTACTCTTCCTCTTCCATCCCTCAACACTACTCTTCCTCTCCTCTTCCATCCCTCACTGCTACTGAGATTGTAAGGTTGTTTAATTATTTTCATTTGTTTCTTTTAAAACTTAATTGCAGCGCAGGGAGAAGCAGGGCCTTTGTAGGAGAATGTGTGTGTGTGTTGGTGTCTTTGTCAACTGTTTTCTTATGGGTTTTGTTTGTTTTATTTTGCACTATAAGTGTTTGTGTGTGTGTGTGTGTGTGTGTGTGTGTGTGTGTGTGTGTGTGTGTGTGTGTGTGTGTGTGTGTGTGTGTGTGTGTGTGTGTGTGTGTGTGTGTGTGTGTGTGTGTGTGTGTGTGTGTGTGTGTGTGTGTGTGTGTGTGTGTGTGTGTGTGTGTGTGTGTGTGTGTGTGTGTGCGTGCGTGTGTCAGTGTTAAGTAGGACACCACACTGAGAGACAGACACTGGAGACAGTTCTCCCTCCTGTCGGCCCTTCTTGCCAAGCAGGTGAGCTATAGTGCACTCATCTCTAGTGCCAACTCCTAAGTGTACACTATCCCAGGTGCCAGGCACACTACAGCATGTGCCTTTGTGTGTGGAAAGAGTAAGAAATAAAGAAAGAGAGTTGTGAAGATATATACCATCAACTTCCTCCATCATGGGAGGAGGACAGGAGGAGGCAGTCACCTTCCCTTACTAAATACTCGTCTCCATTGCCAGGCCTGTAGCATTCCAGGTGCCAGCCACGCTCTCAGCTCTGTGTCTTTGTATCTAAATGAAAGAACATGGATCCAAAGCACAATAAATACACTAGCACACTCACCAGGGAGGATGAGAGGAGTGGAGGAGGAGGAGAGGAGGAGGAGGAAGAGGGGAGGGGGAGAGTAGGAGGAGATGAGGGGAGAAGGAGGAGAGGAGGAAGAGGGGAAGGGGAGAGTAGGAGGGGAGGAGGAGGAGAGGTGAGGAGGAATGGAGGAGGAGGGGAGGAGGGAAGGAGGAGAGGAGGTATGGAGGAGGAGGGGGGGAGGGAAAGAGGAGAGGAGGAGGAGGGGAGGAGGGAAGGAGGAGAGGAGGTATGGAGGAGGGGAGGAGGGAAAGAGGAGAGGAGGAATGGAGGAGGAGGGGAGGAGGGAAGGATGAGAGGAGGGGAGGAGGGAAGAAGGAGAGGAGGTATGGAGGAGGAGGAAAGTAGGAGAGGAGAGGAGGAGGAGGAGGAGGAGGAGGAGGAGGAGGAGGAGGAGAGGAGAGGAGAGGAGAGGAGGAATGGAGGAGGAGGGGAGGAGGGAAGGATGAGGGGAGGTATGGAGGAGGAGGAAAGTAGGAGAGGAGAGGAGGAGGGGAGGAGAGGGGGCAGTGGCCTTTCCTTTCTCTCATAGGTCCGTCCAGCGTTTCTCCTTCTTTCTTTGCATTCCATTTTTCTATTCTACTTCCTTTCACTCTGTTCCATCCTCTCTTCTCTCTTACACTCTCTCTCTACCGGCATTCTCTGTCTACTCTCCATCCTTTCTTTTCCCTCCATCCTCTCCTCTCTGCGGCCCTGTCTTTCTCTGCTCTCCAAGTGGATGGTTGGATGGATGCATTCCTCTGGTCGTTGCTTGGGGAGTTCTGTCAGAACTAGGCCATCACATAAGAATAAAACACAGACACGTGGTTTACCTTCTCTTTCAGTCTCACTCTCAGAGCTTAAACACAGATCCCAAAGACCACCCAACCATCAAAATCAATCATTCTCTTTCTCTCTCTTTCTCCAATTTGGAACACATCAGTTTGTTTGTTCCTAGCTGCTGTTCATAGATTAGTGTGTTTGGACTGAGACCTTATCCCCATTCCCAGTCTTTTCTCCAGCCCCAGTCCATACCCAGTCTTATCTCCAAGCCCCCGTCCTTACCCAGTCTTATCTCCAGCCCAAGGCCATTCCTTGTCTTATCTCCAGCCCCAGTCCATTCCCAGTCTTATCTTCAGCCCCAGTCTATACCCAGTCTTATCTCCAGCCCCAGTCCATACCCAGTCTTATCTCCAGCCCCAGTCCATTCCTAGTCTTATCTTCAGCCCCAATCTATACCCAGTCTTATCTCCAGCCCTAGTCTATACCCAGTCTTATCTCCAGCCCCAGAACATTCCCAGTCTTATCTCCAGCCTGAGTCAATTCCTAGTCTTATCTCCAGCCCTAATCTATACCCAGTCTTATCTCCAGCCCCAGAACATTCCCAGTCTTATCTCCAGCCTGAGTCCATTCCTAGTCTTATCTCCAGCCCCAATCTATACCCAGTCTTATCTCCAGCCCCAGTCTATACCCAGTCTTATCTCCAGCCTGAGTCCATACCCAGTCTTATCTCCAGCCCCAGTCTATACCCAGTCTTATCTCCAACCCCAGAACACACCCAGTCTTATCTCAAACCCCAGTCCATACCCAGTCTTATCTCCAACCCCAGAACATACCCAGTCTTATCTCCAACCCCAGAACATACCCAGTCTTATCTCAAACCCAGTCCATACCCAGTCTTATCTCCAACCCCAGAACATACCCAGTCTTATCTCCAACCCCAGAACATACCCAGTCTTATCTCCAACCCCAGTCCATACCCAGTCTTATCTCCAACCCCAGAACATACCCAGTCTTATCTCCAACCCCAGAACATACCCAGTCTTATCTCCAACCCCAGAACATACCCAGTCTTATCTCCCGCTCCAGTCCATACCCAGTCTTATCTCCAACCCCAGAACATACCCAGTCTTACCTCCAACCCCAGAACATACCCAGTCTTATCTCCAACCCCAGAACATACCCAGTCTTATCTCCTGCTCCAGTCCATACCCAGTCTTATCTCCTGCCCCATCGCAGCAGACTTTATTCTGCTGCACTCCTAGGTGGCTAGGTGTTCTACACATCTAGAGGTTATCAAACATAACCAACACAACAATTCTTGAGATGTTACCTAGAAAAGCACTATCATTAAAGACAATTTACCATTTGGAATTGGAAAAATGCCATTTCAACTCAGTATACGCTAAAACACACACACACACACACACACACACACACACACACACACACACACACACACACACACACACACACACACACACACACACACACACAGGGCATGCTGAGATCATCTGTTTGAACCAGTGGATCTTAAAAGATCTTTAGAGATCAGAGACACAAAGAAAGGACCAGGTCTGCCTGGTGGGAGGGATGGAAGGAGACAGGAATGAAGGAGACAGGAATGAAGGAGAAGAAAGAGGTATTTAATGTGTCTTGTAAGGTCAGGGAGGGGTAAGGGAGGGGGGAAAGGTTAGGGGAAAGGTTAGGATGATTTATTTAGTGTTCACTGAGACACACCCACCCACACACACACACACACACACACACACACACACACACACACACACACACACACACACACACACACACACACACACACACACACACACACACACACCACTTACACTTGATATTTTAGTCAATTTGCAGACGTTCAGTTCCAGAGTGACTTACAGTCTTACACTGTTGTGCTACCTGCAGAGAACAGATTGAACCCACTAATAAAAGCCACTATACAGACACAGTGCTACCTGCAGGGAACAGATTGAACCCACTAATAAAAGCCACTATACAGCACGGGGCTACCTGCAGGGAACAGATTGAACCCACTAATAAAAGCCACTATACAGCACGGTGCTACCTGCAGGGAACAGATTGAACCCACTAATAAAAGCCACTATACAGACACAGTGCTACCTGCAGGGAACAGATTGAACCCACTAATAAAAGCCACTATACAGACACAGTGCTACCTGCAGGGAACAGATTGAACCCACTAATAAAAGCCATAGATAGCATCATAAACCAGAATATTTATTTAATATTTAACAGATCCATGAATATTCCTTTTGTCATTCAAACAAATGTGTCCACTGCTGTCACCAGACTCTCCAGACTTCGCACACACACACACACGTGCACACACACAGACAGACACACACACACACACACACACACACAGACGCTTCTCGTTAGGAGGAGAGAGAGGGGTGGATGGAGGGATAAAAGAGTCACACTCGTTTTTTTTCTACCCTCTGTGGCGGAAGAGAGGACGCCCTGAGGCATGTTTTCACCGACTGAGAAGGAGAGAGAACGAGAGGGCAAGAGAGAAAGAGTGTGTAAGTGCCAAGTCCCCCTTCCTCCCTCCCTCCTTTCCTCCCTCTGTCCATCCCTCCGTCTCACTGCAGGCCCCATTAGCCGTCTTTCTGTGCTGACCTTGGTGGCCCGTTTGGGGTTTAGAGCAGGGGCCTGTAAAGGGGTCATTTAGGGAAGTGTTTGAGGATGTGAGGTGCTGGCCTGGTGGTCAGGCTGGTGATGGCCTGGTGGTCAGGCTGGTGCTAGCCTGGTGGTCAGGCTGGTGATGGCCTGGTGGTCAGGCTGGTGATGGCCTGGTGGTCAGGCTGGTGATGGCCTGGTGGTCAGGCTGGTGATGGCCTGGTGGTCAGGCTGGTGCTGGCCTGGTGGTCAGGCTGGTGATGGCCTGGTGGTCAGGCTGGTGCTGGCCTGGTGGTCAGGCTGGTGCTGGCCTGGTGGTCAGGCCGGTGCTGGCCTGGTGGTCAGGCCGGTGCTGGCCTGGTGGTCAGGCTGATGCTGGCCTGTAAGCCTGGAGGTCTGTTGGCTGTCCTTCAGGATTCCTCCCCTCCTCTTCTCCCCTCCTTTCCTCTCCTCCTCCTGTATTCTCCTCTCACTCTGGCTGAGTACAAATATGCTCCTTCACCACTCTCCTGTTACCCAGGGCCTGACTACATATGTTACGAAGGTGTGTGTGTGTGTGTGTGTGTGTGTGTGTGTGTGTGTGTGTGTGTGTGTGTGTGTGTGTGTGTGTGTGTGTGTGTGTGTGTGTGTGTTTGTATGTGTGCATGCCTGCGTGTGTGTGTGTGTTTGTATGTGTGCGTGCATGTGTGCGTTTGTGTGTGTGTGTGTGTGTGTGTGTTCGTTCGTTAGTGTGTGTTGTGTGTGGCAGATGGCAGACCCTGAGGCCTCGGCTGGTGAGACCAGTGCTCATTTCCTCAGTTCACCCTTTGGTTTCTGCTTGGAAGGCCACACGACCACTCAACAAAGCAAAAGAGATTCTTCTGGTCATGGAGAGAGAGGGAAGACAAAATGACAGGGCCCTCACCTCCTCCCTGTAGACAGTCTCATTGTTGCTGGTAATCAAGTCTACCACTGTAGTGTCGTCTGCAAACTTGATGATTGAGTTGGAGGTGAGCGTAGCCACGCAGTCGTGGGTGATCAGGGAGTACAGGAAAGGGGCTTAGGATGCATCCTTGTGGGGCCCCTGTATTGAGGATCAGCGAAGTGGAGGCGTTGTTTCCTACCTTCACCACCTGGGGGGGGGTGGCCCGTCAGGAAGTCCAGGACCCAGTCCAGGACCCAGAGCCTGAGTTTTATGATGAGGTTGGGGGGTACTATGATGTTGAACGCTGAGCTATAGTTAATGAACAGCATTCTGATGTAGGTATTCCTCTTGTCCAGATAGGCATTGTGCAGTGCGATGCTGATTGCATTGTCTGTGGACCTATTGGGACGGTATGCAAACTGAAGTGGGTCTAGGGTGTCAGGTAAAGTGGAGCTGATATGATCCTTGACTAGTCCCTCAAAGCACTTCATGATGACCGAAGTGAGTGCTACTGGGCGATAGTCGATAGTCATTTAGCTCAGTTACCACTCCCGCCAGCTGGTCTGCGCATGCTCTGAGGATACGGCTAGGTATGCCGTCTGGACTGGCAGCTTTGCGAGGGTTCACATGCTTAAATGTCTTACTCACATCAGCCATGGAGAAGTAGAGCCCACAGTCCTTGATAGCTGGCCATGTCGGTGGCCAGCTATCAAGGTGTTATCCTGTGTTATCCTCAAAGCGGGAGAAAAATGTGTTTAGCTTATCTGGAAGCAAAACATCGGTGTCCGCGATGTGGCTCGTTTTCTCTTTGGAGTATGTGACTGTCTGTAGACCCTGCTACATACGTCGCTTGTCAAAGCCGTTGAGTTGCGACTCCACTTTGTCTCTGTACTGACGGTTTGCCTGTTTGATTGCCTTACGGAGGGAATAACTACACTGTTTATATTCGACCACATTCCTAGTCACCTAACCACGGTTAAATGAGGTGGTTCGCACTTTCAGTTTCATGCAAATGCTGCCATCTATTTATTTTATTTATTTATTTTACCGTTATTTTACCAGGTAAGTTGACTGAGAACACGTTCTCATTTGCAGCAACGACCTGGGGAACAGTTACAGGGGAGAGGAGGGGGATGAATGAGCCAATTGTAAACTGGGGATTATTAGGTGACCATGATGGTTTGAGGGCCAGATTGGGACATCTATCCACGGTTTGGGTTCTAATAGTCACAGTGGGAACAACATCTCCTATACACTTCCTGATGAACTCAGTCAACGTATCCGTGTAATCATCAATGTTATTCTCAGAGGCTACTCGGAACATATCCCAGTACGCGTGGTCAAAACAATCTTGAAGCACAGATTAGGATTGGTCAGACCAGCGTTGAATAGACTTATAGGCATTTCAAAAAGTTGAGGGGCAGTGGACCAATGTTTTCTCAGAGTGAGTGCAACAGTCAATGTGTTGGTAGAACTTTGGTTGCGTTTTTTCTCAGATTAGCTCTGTTAGAGGTTCCCAGTTTGCATAGAGTCCAGTGTAGTTCTTTTGAGGGCCGTCATGGTATCGGCTTGAGGGGGAATATACACGGCTGTGAATATAACCGAAGATAATTCTCTTAGGGGATAATTCGGTCGGCATTTGATTGTGAGGTGTTCTAGATCGGGTGAACAAAATTACTTGAGTTCCTGCATGAAACCACAATTGCACCATGAGTAGGTAATCATGAAGCATACACCCCTGCCCTTCTTCCCGGAGAGATCTTTATTCTTGTCTGCGCAATGAACTGAGAACGCAACTGGTCGTACGGACTCAGGCAGTATATATCCCGAGAGAGCCATGTTTCCGTGACACAGAGTATGTTACAATCCCTGATGTCTCTCTGGACGGAGATACTCGCCCTGAACTCATCAACTATATTATCCAGAGACTGAACATTAGCGAGTAATATACTCGGAAGCGGTGGTGGGTGTGCGCGCCTCCTATGTCGGACTAGAAGTTCACTCAAAATACCTCTTCTCCGCCGGCGGTGTTTCTTGATCAGCCTCTGGAATCAGTTAACCTGTTGGGGATGGGGGCGCTGTTTAGACTATTTATGCTAATGTGGCTAATTTTTTAAACGGCTTCCCACAAAATCCTTGATCGTACAATATGCATATTATTATTATTATTGGATAGAAAACAGTCTATAGTTTCTATAGGAGTTGAAATTTTGTCTCTAAGTGGAACAGAGCCCATTCTACAGCAATTTCCCTGACATGGAGTCAGATTTGAGAAACGTTGGCCACTTTTCTGAAGTCATTTAAACGGGCACTGTCGTTGCTATGACTATACGGACACTTCTTACGTCTTCCCCTGGATGCCTTTACGTGATGACGATTCCAACGGGCTCGATTGCTCGTTCACAGGCCCTACAAATGAAAAAAACCTTTAGCTAGCAAGTCTTTTCTTGCTGCGTAACGCGCGTGGAAGACACCGACCCTCTCCTGTTCCAAGCGTTAGTTTAGCCTGTTATATTTCTCCGGTCATCTTTTCACTCGTTATAGGAGTTACAAACATCACAAAGTAGTTAATTTAAAGCGTTTTATAGCAATTTATATCCGTTTAGTGCGATTTTGGGACATTTATTTTTGCAACGATGTGAAAAGTTGGTCACGCTTTTCAGTTCATCCCGAACGTAGTTGACATTTCCACATGGCAAGAGGACAGCTTTCCACCAAAAGACGATTTCTCCCAAGAAAGGATCCTTTGCCCAAGATACTGATGGAAGAACAGCTCAAGGTAGGACATTTTTATTATGATAAATCGTGTTTCTGTCGAAACATTTTAGTGGCTTAGGACGCCATGTTTTTTGACGTAGCTTCGCTTGGCGCAAACTGTATTGAAAAGTAAGGATAAATTAAAAAATGTAATAACGCAATTGTATTAAGAATTAAATTGTCTATCAATCCCTGTCCACCCTATATTTTTTAGTCACGTTTATGAGTATTTATGTATAAGAGTAGATCACTGTCTAAGTGGCGCAAGGACGTTTTCTTTACCAGCTTGTCTACATTTCACATTGTCTAACCATGATTTTGGTGGCTAAATATAAACATTTTCGATCAAACTGTATATGCATGTTGTAATGTGATGTTACAGGAGTGTCATCGGAAGAATTCTGAGAAGGTTAGTGAAAAAATTAATATCTTTTGGCGATGTTGACTTTTATCGCTCACTTTGGCTAGAATCAATGCTGGGCTGCTAATTGCTATGTGCTAAGCTAATATAACGATTTATTGTGTTTTCGCTGTAAGACACTTAGAAAATCTGAAATATTGTCTGTATTCACAGGATCTGTGTCTTTCGATTCGTGTATGCTGTGTATTTTTACGAAATGTTTGATGATTAGTAGTTAGGTAAACACGTTGCTCATTGTAATTATTCTAGTCCATTTGTGATGGTGGGTGCAATTGTAAACTATGCCATATACCTGAAATATGCACTTTTTTCTAACAAAACCTATCCCATACCATAAATATGTTATCAGACTGTCATCTAATGAGTTTTTTTGTTGGTTAGGGGCTATAAATATCTTAGTTTAGCCGAATTGGTGATGGCTACTGGTGTTGGTGGACAAATAAAAGATGGTGGAATATGCTAATGTGTTTTTAGGTAATAGATGTACATCTTTACATATTGTGTCTTCCCTGTAAAACATTTTAAAAATCGGAAATGTTGACTGGATTCATAAGATCTGTGTCTTTCATTAGCTGTATTGGACTTTAATGTGTGAAAGTTAAATATTTTAAAAAAATATTTTTTTTGAATTTCGCGGCACTGGTTTTTCAGTGGGGGGGGGGGGGGAGTGCCGCTAGCGCCACGCTGATCCTAGACAGGTTAAATTGTCCACAAAAATAAAAAAAATACTGCAAACTTGCTTAGGAGCTAGAAGCACGGCTGCAATATCTGTAGGAAACCATCTGACTATTACTACCATCATCACACAAAGAAGACAGGAAGAGGAAGAGAAGGTCAAAGGGAAGACAAAAGCAGGAAAAGATATCTCTCTAGCCTTCCTTAGCACGATGACTTCTACTGATCAATTACAGACAGATCACTCCTCAAGACGCTCACAGGCTATCATGTCAAAGTAACAACAGTTTATTAATCAAACAGGGGCAGGCAAAAGGCAGGTCCAGGACAGGCAGAGTTCAGTAATCCAGATAGGTGGGGAAGAGGTGGAAACAGGAGACAAATGGCTGTGAGACATGGGTTTAACTCTGAACACATGAAAGGGAGGATGTATACAAAAGGTACGGGGCAACAGAAGACAAACAGCAGAGGGGATAATGATTTTGAAGATGGGAAACGGGTCGATTAACCAGAGGGAGAGTTTGTGGGATTCCACCCAAAGGGGCAGATTCCGGGTGGACAGCCATACTTTCTGCCCGAGATGATACCAGGAATCCGGGGACCGGTGGCGATCCGCTTGTCGTCGATATCTGGAGGTGGTCTTTAGGAGGGCCGACCGGGCTATCCTCCAGATACGACGACAGCGGCGGACAAACATCTGGGCATAAGGTATGCTGACTTCTTCTTCTTGCTCAGGGAAGAAAGGGGGCTGATAACCCAGAGAACACTCAAACAGTAATTGGCCCATGGCAGAGCAGGGAAGGTTGTTGCGGGTGTATTTGACCCACACAAGCTGCTGGCTTCAGGTGGTGGTGTTGGCAGGGAGAAAAGGCAGCACAGAGTAGTTGTCCATTGGACTGGGGGTGGAACGACCCAATGAGGGTGCAGAACACCTTCCAGAACCGGGAGGAGAACTGAGGACATTGGTCAGAAACCATGTCAACTGGTAGTCCACGGATCCGAAAGACATGCTCCACCATGAGCTGGGCCGTCTCTTTGGCAGAGGATAGTTTGGGGAGAGGAATGAAGTGGGCGACTTTGGAAAAGTGATGGTCCCTTGGAGCGGCTCGAAGGCCGAGGAGCTGAATGGTAGTGAGTAGCAGTTCTTCACCATTATGTCAATGAGTCACTGGTAGTCGATGCACAGGCGCAGGGTCTTGTCCTTCTTCTCCACAAAGAAGAACCCTGCGCCGGAGGAAGAAGGACAGATAAATTCTGCAGCAAGGGTGTCCCCAATGTAGGTCTCCATAGCCTCGGTCTCCGGTCCCGAACAGCAAGTACAGTCGTCCCCGGGGCGGAGTGGTGCTGGGAAGAAGGTCACTCCCACAGTCATATGGTCGGTGCGGTCGGAAGCAAAGTGGCCCGAAGGTCCTGGTTCTTTACGGGAATGGCGGAGAAGTCCTGGGAAACTTCCAAGCCCCCAGGAAGACGTCCCGGGGCAGGTTGTGCTGACTTCAGGCAATGGGATTGGCAGAACGGGCTCCAGCATATAATGGCACCAATAGACCAGGTAATGAGGGGATTGTGTCGCTTGAACCAGGGGAATCCCAATACCATGGGAATCTGAGGAGATGTAATGAGCAGGAACTGGATAGCCTCGCTGTGGTTCCCTGACACACGCAGGTTGATGGGAGAGGAGTTGTGGGTGACCCGGCCTATAGAGCGCCCGTCCAGCACTCCAACGTCCACAGGAATGGAGAGGGGCTGAGTGGGGATGCCCAGCTCGGAAGCCAGAGTAGAGTCCAAAAAGCTCTCATCGGCCTCAGGGTCAATGAGGACCCGGAGAGATTGACTGGTTTCCCAACATCAGAATGGCATGAAACGGAGTGCGAGTAAGGGAAGCAGAAAAGTTCTCCATATGGCCCGCCAGAATACTCGCTCCTACCGATGGTCTTTCAATTAACAGGCAAGAGGACACACAATGACACTGTGTTCCACAATACAGGCAACTCTTAGTGTTGAGCCTGTATAGCCATTCTGCTGGAGACAACCCAGCTCTGCCTAGTTGCATAGGCTTGGGAAAAGGTGACTCGGCTGTCTTCGGTGACTCACGGTGAACCTCGGGTAGCCTCGAGTTCTCTCTACAACGGGGCCATCGGGGACTTCTGGGATGCCTTGGAGGTGAGGCGGAATTCTTGGAAGGGCGTGTGAAATCGAATCTCCTCTCCCTCAGTCGTTCCTGTAGGCACTCATTGATCCTGATGGTCAAGGCAATGAGGGAATCGAGCTCAATTGGTAATTACCGGGCTGCAAACCTATCCTTGACAACCTCCAAGACTTTTTTGGAACATGTTGAATAGCGCTTCCTGGTTCCAGGCACTCTCAGCTGCCAACGTGCGATAATCCAACACATAGTCTGCCACACTAAGGGGAGTCCAGCCGAAACTGGAGTAGCTTCCGGGCAGCCTCTCTCCAGCAGAATGGGGCATCAAACTCATTCTTTACTTCTCTTTCGAACTCCTCCAGACTGACGCATTTGGCGTGTTGTTGCTCCCATGCAGCTGAAGCCCAGGCGAGCGCCATCCCGGACATCAGCATGATTAGGTACGCTATCTTATGGCGGACCGAGGGGAAGGAGGAGGGCTGAGGCTCAAATATTTTTTTAACCTTTATTTAAATAAATGACTACAAAAAATAAAGTTGAAAACTCTCTTGGTAGATAGTGTGGTCTACAGTTTATCTTTAATATTAGACATCGCGCACCAGCTGTTATTGACAAATAGACGTCTTATGGCTAGTGGGCAGCATTTTCACATTTGGATGAAAAGCGTGGCCAGAGTAAACTGCCTGCTACTCAGTCCCAGTTGCTAATATATGCATATTATTAGTAGATTTGGATAGAAAACACTCTGAAGTTTCTAAAACTATTTGAATGATGTCTGTGAGTATAACAAAACTCATATGGCAGGCGAAAACCTGAGAAAAATCTCGTCTGAACTTTTGCCTGGACCTGCCCACGCGTCGTGAGTTTAGATTGTGTACTGAACGCACGAACCAAAAGGAGTACTTTGAACATAAATGATGGACATTATCGAACAAAACAAACATTTATTGTGGAACTGGGATTCCTGGGAGTGCATTCTGATGAATATCATCAAAAGTAAGTGAATATTTATAATGCTATTTCTGACTTGTGTTGACTCCAACATGGCGGATATCTTCTTGGGTTGTGTTGGTCTCTGAGCGCCGTACTCAGATTATTGCATGGTTTGCTTTTTCCGTAAAGTTTTTTTGAAATCTGACACAGCTGTTCCATTAAGGAGAAGTTTATCTAAAGTTCCATGCATAACACATGTATTTCATCAACATTTATGATGAGGATTTCTGTAAACTGATATGGCTCTCTGCAAAATCACCAGATGTTTTGGAAGCAAAACATTACTGAACGTAACGCGCCAATGTAAACTGAGATTTTTGGATATAAATATGAACTTTATCGAACAAAATATACATGTATTGTGTAACATGAAGTCCTATGAGTGTCATCTGATGAAGATCATCAAAGGTTAGTGATACATTTTATCTCTATTCATGCTTTTTGTGACTCCTCTCTTTGGCTGGAAAAAATGGCTGTGTTTTTCTGTGGCTATGTACTGACCTAACATAATCGTTTGGTGTGCTTTCGTTGTAAAGCCTTTTTGAAATCTGACACGTTGGCTGGATTCACAACAAGTGTAGCGTTAATTTGGTGTATTGCTTGTGTGATTTCATGAAAGTTTATTTTTTATAGTCATTTATTTGAATTTGACACTCTGCATTTTCACTGGATTTAAACGGTAGCCATCCCCTCAGGCACCATTTCACTTCCCATATCTGCAGTGTGCCATCACAGCAGCAAGATTTGTGTCCGGTTGCCATGAGAAATAGGAAACCAGTGGAGCACACACGCCAACGACCTGATGCTGTTATTTACCCCCGACCTTTCTCCTGCTGCTGAACAAAAGACTCTGAAAAGTGTCAGCATGGTGTGTGTGTGTGTGTGTTGGCACGGCATGGATCGCAAAGATCTGAGGCCATCTGAGGTGGCACTGCAGCTTCTGAAGTTTAGAGCAGATGTGTGTGTGTGCGTGTGTGCGTGTGTGTGTGTGTGTGTGTGTGTGTGTGTGTGTGTGTGTGTGTGTGTGTGTGTGTGTGTGTGTGTGTGTGTGTGTGTGTGTGTCTGTGTGTGTACACAGAGTATTTTCTCCTTGAAGCCCAATAAGCATTTGTGTGCTTATTGCAATGGCAGAGTTTTGGAATTGGGTCACCGGTTTGAATCCCTGGTCATGTATGTAAAACAAGGTGGGGAGTCACTCCTCGACGCTCCTGACAAAATAAGTTAGGCTCAATTTTAACTTTATTATTTAATTTTCCGTTATTTGCTATTCTCTTATTTTTCATAAATTATACAAATGCTAAAGAGTAACAACTCAAACGTTTCTCCCAATTTGTTCATCGACCCGAAGTCGTTGCAGCATCATTATGAAGGTTAAATTACTTTATAAAGAGGATTTTAATATTTAGATTTTAATGGCGTGTTTTATTCTCCTTCCTGTTTTTACTTTTGTTATTACTTTTATTTTATTATTTTATAACGTGAAGCACTTTGTATTAAAAAGCACTAAACAAAGTTTGTTATGATTAAGATTATGAGTTATCTCATTCTTGCAAAAATCTCAGGTATTTCCTCCGACACATTGGTGCTTCTGGGTTGGATGTGCGTTGTGTGTTGTCAAGAAGCAGTGTGGTTGGGTTGTGTTTCGGAGGACGCGTGGCTCTCGACATTCGCCTCTCCCGAGTCCGTACGGGAGTTGCAGCGATGAGACAAGACTGTAACTACCAATTGGATACCAAGAAATTGGGGAGAAAAAAAGGGTTTAACCTGTCTAGGATCAGCGTGGCGCTAGCGGCACCCCCCCCCCCCCCCACTGAAAAACCAGTGCCGCGAAATTCAAAAAAAATATTTTTTTAAAATATTTAACTTTCACACATTAAAGTCCAATACAGCTAATGAAAGACACAGATCTTATGAATCCAGTCAACATTTCCGATTTTTAAAATGTTTTACAGGGAAGACACAATATGTAAAGATGTACATCTATTACCTAAAAACACATTAGCATAATCCACCATCTTTTATTTGTCCACCAACACCAGTAGCCATCACCAATTCGGCTAAACTAAGATATTTATAGCCCCTAACCAACAAAAAAACTCATTAGATGACAGTCTGATAACATATTTATGGTATGGGATAGGTTTTGTTAGAAAAAAGTGCATATTTCAGGTATATGGCATAGTTTACAATTGCACCCACCATCACAAATGGACTAGAATAATTACAATGAGCAACGTGTTTACCTAACTACTAATCATCAAACATTTCGTAAAAATACACAGCATACACGAATCGAAAGACACAGATCCTGTGAATACAGACAATATTTCAGATTTTCTAAGTGTCTTACAGCGAAAACACAATAAATCGTTATATTAGCATAGCACATAGCACATAGCAGCCCAGCATTGATTCTAGCCAAAGTGGGCGATAACGTCAACATCGCCAAAAATATATAAATTTTTTCACTAACCTTCTCAGAATTCTTCAGATGACACTCCTGTAACATCATATTACACAATCCATATAGAGTTTGATCGAAAATGTTTATATTTAGCCACCAAAATCATGGTTAGACAATGTGAAATGTAGACAAGCTGGTAAAGAAAATGTCCTTGCGCCACTTAGACAGTGATCTACTCTTATACATAAATACTCATAAACGTGACTAAAAAATATAGGGTGGACAGGGATTGATAGACAATTTAATTCTTAATACAATTGCGTTATTACATTTTTTAATTTATCCTTACTTTTCAATACAGTTTGCGCCAAGCGAAGCTACGTCAAAAAACATGGCGTCCTAAGCCACTAAAATGTTTCGACAGAAACACGATTTATCATAATAAAAATGTCCTACCTTGAGCTGTTCTTCCATCAGTATCTTGGGCAAAGGATCCTTTCTTGGGAGAAATCGTCTTTTGGTGGAAAGCTGTCCTCTTGCCATGTGGAAAAGTCAACTGCGTTCGGGATGAACTGAAAAGCGTGCCCAACTTTTCACATCGTTGCAAAAATAAATGTCCCAAAATCGCACTAAACGGATATAAATTGCTATAAAACGCTTTAAATTAACTACCTTATGATGTTTTTAACTCCTATAACGAGTGAAAAGATGACCGGAGAAATATAACAGGCTAAACTAACGCTTGGAACAGGTGCGCGCCGGTGTCCACTTTGCTCATGACGCAGCTCCCAAAGAATGACTAGCTTCAGGGTTTTTTCATTTGTAGGGCCTGTGAACGTGCAATCGACCCCGTTGGAATCGTCATCACGTAAAGGCATCCAGGGGAAGACGTAAGAAGTGTCCGTATAGTCATAGCAACGACAGTGCCCTTTTAAATGACTTCAGAAGAGTGGCCAACATTTCTCAAATCTGACTCCATGTCAGGGAAATTGCTGTAGAATGGGCTCTGTTCCACTTAGAGACAAAATTTCAACTCCTATAGAAACTATAGACTGTTTTCTATCCAATAATAATAATAATATGCATATTGTACGATCAAGGATTTTGTGGGAAGCCGTTTAAAAAATTAGCCACATTAGCATAAGTAGTCTAAACAGCGCCCCCATCCCCAACAGGTTAAAAAAAAAAAAAAGATTATGCTGACTATCTTATTCGTATTATTATATGAAACATCTCTGTAGGTTGGTAGCCGCTAGCAGCAGCGCTTAGAGAGTTGAGCCGGAAAGGTAGCCGGTTCAAAGGATCTAGCCGATAAGGTGAAAAATCTGTCGATGTGCCCTTGAGCAAGGCACTCCACCCTAATTTGCTCCAGAAACGCAGTACTACCATGGCTGACCCTGTAAAAAACAACACATTTCACGACGGTGTACGTGAAAATAAAAATATCTTTCAATCTTCTCCATAACAGTTCCCAGTGGGTGTGTGTGTTGAGTGTGATGCGTGCTGACCGCGACCCAGGCCCCTGCTGAGGCCCCCCACTCCCCAGCCTCTTCTACCCAGGATCAGGGCAGCGGGGTGGGGTCAGACAGACAACTCCAGCCCCCGGCTCGGCTGAGGCCTGCCCAGGGCTATTAACATCCATGACACACCACTCCCTGAGGCAACCCACTACCCCTGACACACACTCTGACTCACACACACACACAGTAACGTATGATGGAAGGCCTTGCTTCAAACAGACACACACAGAGGGGCTGACCTTTATCAAGGTCCGTAGGTGTGTGTGTAAAAAAGAGCACAAAAGTGTTCTGTCGGACTGTAGGTTTTCCATTTGTTCTCCAGCACACTGATGCCCACCTGCACACACTCCCACCCAACCGCCCTGCACAGACACACGGACACATCCAAGTAGTTGATCTCTGTTTAGGTTTATGTTTAACGTGAAGACCAATGTATGAACAGCACACTAACACCACACAGATTATCAGATCAACACTCAGTTACACACACACACACACACACACACACACACACACACACACACACACACACACACACACACGTTACTTTGACCTATACACACACACACACACACACACACACACACACACACACACACACACACACAGATTACATAAATAGATTTCAAATACCTACCCATCTGTATGAGAGAGAGCGAGAGAAAGAAAGAGAGAGAGAGAGAGAGAGAGAGAGGGAAAGGGAGAGAGAGAGAGAGAGAGAGAGAGAGATCAAACATTCAGCTACAGTTGAAGTCGTAATTTACATACACTTAGATTGGAGTCATTAAAAATAGTTTTTTAACAACTTCAGAAATTTCCTGTTAACAAATTATAGTTTTGGGAAGTCAGTGTAGACCTCCACAAGTCTGGTTCATCCTAGGGAGCAATTTCTTAATGCCTGAAGGTACCACGTTCATCTGTACAAACAATAGTACGCAAGCATTAACACCATGGGACCACGCAGCCGTCATACCGCTCAGGAAGGAGCAGATTCTGTCTCCTAGAGATGAACGTACTTTGGTGCAAAAAGTGCAAATCCATCCCAGAACAACAGCAATGGATCATGTGAGATTCTGGAGGAAACAGGTACAAAAGTATCTATTTCCAAGGTAAAATGAGTCCAATATCGACATAACCTGAAAGGCCACTCAGTAAGGAAGAAGCCACTGCTCAAAAACTGCAATACAAAAGCCAGACTACGGTTTGCAACTGCACATGGGGACAAAGATTGTACTTTTTGGAGAAACATCTTCTGGTCAGATGAATCAAAAATATATCTGTTTGGCCATAATGACCATCGTTATGTTTGGTGGAAAAATGCTTGTAAGCCGAAGAACACCATCCCAACCGTGAAGCACGGGGGTGGCAGCATCATGTTGTGGGGGTGCTTTGCTGTAGGAGGGACTGGTGCACTTCACAAAATAGATGGCTCATGAGGAAGAAAAATTATGTGGATATATTGAAGCAACATCTCAAGACATCAGTCAGGAAGTCAATAGCTTGTTCGCAAATGGTCTTCCAAGTGGACAATGACCCCAAGCATACTTCCAAAATTGTGGGAAAATGACTTAAGGACAACAAAGTCAAGGTATTGGAGTGGCCATCACAAAGCCCTGACCTCAATCCCTCAATATTGTGGGCAGAACTGACGAAGCGTGTGCAAGCTAGAGGCCTACAAACCTGACTCAGTTACACCAGCTCTGTCAGGAGGAATGGGCCAAAATCAACCCAACTTATTGTGAGAAGCTTGTGGAAGGTTCCCTGAAATGTTTGAACCAAGTTAAACAATTTGAAGGCAATGCTACCAAATACTAATTGAGTGCATGTAAACTTCTGACCCACTGGGAATGTGGTGAAATAAATAAAAGCTGAAATAAATCATTCTCTCTTCTATTATTCTGACATTTCACATTCTTAAAATAAAGTGGTGATCCTAACTGGCCTAAGACAGGGATTTTTATTAGGATTAAATGTCAGGAATTGTGAAAAACTGAGTTTAAATGTATTTGGCTAAGGTATATGTAAGCTTCCGACTTTAACTGTATGTGCCCACTGCCCACAAAATGAGGTGTAAACTGAGCTACACTTCCCGACCTCCTGACCACATTAGAGGTGTAAACTGAGCTACACTTCCTGACGTCCTGACCACATTAGAGGTGTAAACTGAGCTACACTTCCTGACCTCCTGACCACATTAGAGGTGTAAACTGAGCTACACTTCCTGACCTCCTGACCACATTAGAGGTGTAAACTGAGCTACACTTCCTGACCTCCTGACCACATTAGAGGTGTAAACTGAGCTACACTTCCTGACCTCCTGACCACATTAGAGGTGTAAACTGAGCTACACTTCCTGACCTCCTGACCACATTAGAGGTGTAAACTGAGCTACACTTCCTGACGTCCTGACCACATTAGAGGTGTAAACTGAGCTACACTTCCTGACCTCCTGACCACATTAGAGGTGTAAACTGAGCTACACTTCCTGACCTCCTGACCACATTAGAGGTGTAAACTGAGCTACACTTCCTGACCTCCTGACCACATTAGAGGTGTAAACTGAGCTACACTTCCTGACGTCCTGACCACATTAGAGGTGTAAACTGAGCTACACTTCCTGACCTCCTGACCACATTAGAGGTGTAAACTGAGCTACACTTCCTGACCTCCTGACCACATTAGAGGTGTAAACTGAGCTACACTTCCTGACCTCCTGACCACATTAGAGGTGTAAACTGAGCTACACTTCCTGACATATTTCCCACAGATCACAAAGATGACACAAATCAAACATTGATAAACTGCCATATCTGTTATGTGAAATACCGCAGTGTGCCGTCACAGCAGCAAGATGTGTGGCCCGTTGCCATGAATTAAGGGAAACCAGTGGAGCACCAACAACATTGTACAAATACAACCTATATTTATATCTTTATTTATTTTCCCGTTCATAATTTAACAATTTGCACGTTGTTACAACACTGTACATAACCAATAATACAACATTTGAAAAACTTTTGTGAGTGTAATGTTTACTGTTAATTTCTGATTGTTTATTTCCCATGTTTAATTATTTTTATTGTCTATTCCACTTTCTTTTGCAATGCAAACATTCCAATAAAGCCCCTTGAATTGACTTCAGAGAGAGAGAGAGCTGACGGTCTGTGTTGCTCTGACACATAATGGAGGGTGTATGTTGTGTGTGAATAAAGCCCTCTGGAGGAGGATTGTACAGTAATTCAAAGATGCCAAGGGAAGCCAGGCTTCCCCAAAAAATGGACCAAGAAGCCTCTAAGGAGCACGCAAGATTGGGGGGGAAAGCCGCTAAGAAGCAGGGTAGATTGAGGGGAAAGCCTCTAATGAGCAGGCTAGATTGAGGTGGAAAGCCTCTAATGAGCAGGCTAGATTGAGGTGGAAAGCCTCTAAGAAGCAGGGCAGATTGAGGTGGAAAGCATCTAAGGAGCAGGTTAGATTGAGGTGGAAAGCCTCTAAGGAGCAGGGTAGATTGAGGGAAAACGCCTCTAAGAAGCAGGCTAGATTGAGGGGGAAAGCTTCTAATGAGCAGGCTAGATTGAGGGGAAAAGCCTCTAAGAAGCAGGCTAGATTGAGGTGGAAAGCCTCTAATGAGCAGGCTAGATTGAGGTGGAAAGCCTCTAATGAGCAGGCTAGATTGAGGTGGAAAGCTTCTAATGAGCAGGCTAGATTGAGTTGGAAAGCCTCTAATGAGCAGGCTAGATTGAGGGGGAAAGCTTCTAATGAGCAGGCTAGATTGAGGTGGAAAGCCTCTAAGGAGCAGGGTAGATTGAGGGGGAAAGCCTCTAAGAAGCAGGCTAGATTGAGGTGGAAAGCCTCTAAGGAGCAGGCTAGATTGAGGTGGAAAGCCTCTAAGGAGCAGACTAGATTGAGGTGGAAAGCCTCTAAGAAGCAGGCTAGATTGAGGTGGAAAGCCTCTAAGAAGCAGGGTAGATTGAGGTGGAAAGCCTCTAAGAAGCAGGCTAGATTGAGGTGGAAAGCCTCTAATGAGCAGGCTAGATTGAGGTGGAAAGCCTCTAAGGAGCAGGCTAGATTGAGGTGGAAAGCCTCTAAGGAGCAGGCTAGATTGAGGTGGAAAGCCTCTAAGAAGCAGGGTAGATTGAGGTGGAAAGCCTCTAAGGAGCAGGCTAGATTGAGGTGGAAAGCCTCTAAGGAGCAGGCTAGATTGAGGTGGAAAGCCTCTAAGGAGCAGGCTAGATTGAGGTGGAAAGCCTCTAAGAAGCAGGGTAGATTGAGGGGGAAAGCCTCTAAGAAGCAGGCTAGATTGAGGTGGAAAGCCTCTAATGAGCAGGCTAGATTGAGGTGGAAAGCCTCTAATGAGCAGGCTAGATTGAGGTGGAAAGCCTCTAAGAAGCAGGGTAGATTGAGGGGAAAAGCCTCTAAGGAGCAGGCTAGATTGAGGTGGAAAGCTTCTAATGAGCAGGCTAGATTGAGGTGGAAAGCCTCTAAGGAGCAGGGTAGATTGAGGTGGAAAGCCTCTATGGAGCAGGCTAGATTTAGGTGGAAAGCCTCTAATGAGCAGGGTAGATTGTGGTGGAAAGCCTCTAATGAGCAGGACTCGATTGAGGTTGAAAGCCTTTAAGGAGCAGGCTAGATTGAGGGGGAAAGCCTCTAAGGAGCAGGCTAGATTGAGATGGAAAGCCTCTTATGAGCAGGCTAGATTGAGGTGGAAAGCCTCTAAGGAGCAGGCTAGATTGAGGGGGAAAGCCTCTAAGGAGCAGGCTAGATTGAGGGGGAAAGCCTCTAAGGAGCAGGCTAGATTGAGGTGGAAAGCCTCTAAGGAGCAGGCTAGATTGAGGTGGAAAGCCTCTATGGAGCAGGCTAGATTGAGGTGGAAAGCCTCTAAGGAGCAGGGTAGATTGAGGTGGAAAGCCTCTATGGAGCAGGCTAGATTGAGGTGGAAAGCCTCTAAGGAGCAGGCTAGATTGAGGGGGAAAGCCTCTAAGGAGCAGGGTAGATTGAGGGGGAAAGCCTCTAAGGAGCAGGCTAGATTGAGGCGGAAAGCCTCTAAGGAGCAGGCTAGATTGAGGGGTAAAGCCTCTAAGGAGCAGGCTAGATTGAGGGGGAAAGCCTCTAAGGAGCAGGCTAGATTGAGGTGGAAAGCCTCTAAGGAGCAGGCTAGATTGAGGTGGAAAGCCTCTATGGAGCAGGCTAGATTGAGGTGGAAAGCCTCTAAGAAGCAGGGTAGATTGAGGTGGAAAGCCTCTAAGGAGCAGGCTAGATTGAGGGGAAAAGCCTCTAAGGAGCAGGCTAGATTGTGAGGTGGAAAGCCTCAAAGGAGCAGGCTAGATTGAGGTGGAAAGCCTCTAAGAAGCAGGGTAGATTGAGGGGGAAAGCCTCTAAGAAGCAGGGTAGATTGAGGGGAAAAGCCTCTAAGAAGCAGGGTAGATTGAGGTGGAAAGCCTCTAAGAAGCAGGCTAGATTGAGGTGGAAAGCCTCTAAGGAGCAGGCTAGATTGTTGGGGAAAGCCTCTAATGAGCAGGCTAGATTGAGGGGGAAAGCTTCTAATGAGCAGGCTAGATTGAGGTGGAAAGCCTCTAAGGAGCAGGGTAGATTGAGGGGGAAAGCCTCTAAGAAGCAGGCTAGATTGAGGTGGAAAGCCTCTAAGGAGCAGGCTAGATTGAGGTGGAAAGCCTCTAAGGAGCAGACTAGATTGAGGTGGAAAGCCTCTAAGAAGCAGGCTAGATTGAGGTGGAAAGCCTCTAAGAAGCAGGCTAGATTGAGGTGGAAAGCCTCTAAGAAGCAGGGTAGATTGAGGTGGAAAGCCTCTAAGGAGCAGGGTAGATTGAGGGAAAACGCCTCTAAGAAGCAGGCTAGATTGAGGGGGAAAGCTTCTAATGAGCAGGCTAGATTGAGGGGAAAAGCCTCTAAGAAGCAGGCTAGATTGAGGTGGAAAGCCTCTAATGAGCAGGCTAGATTGAGGTGGAAAGCCTCTAATGAGCAGGCTAGATTGAGGTGGAAAGCTTCTAATGAGCAGGCTAGATTGAGTTGGAAAGCCTCTAATGAGCAGGCTAGATTGAGGGGGAAAGCTTCTAATGAGCAGGCTAGATTGAGGTGGAAAGCCTCTAAGGAGCAGGGTAGATTGAGGGGGAAAGCCTCTAAGAAGCAGGCTAGATTGAGGTGGAAAGCCTCTAAGGAGCAGGCTAGATTGAGGTGGAAAGCCTCTAAGGAGCAGACTAGATTGAGGTGGAAAGCCTCTAAGAAGCAGGCTAGATTGAGGTGGAAAGCCTCTAAGAAGCAGGGTAGATTGAGGTGGAAAGCCTCTAAGAAGCAGGCTAGATTGAGGTGGAAAGCCTCTAATGAGCAGGCTAGATTGAGGTGGAAAGCCTCTAAGGAGCAGGCTAGATTGAGGTGGAAAGCCTCTAAGGAGCAGGCTAGATTGAGGTGGAAAGCCTCTAAGAAGCAGGGTAGATTGAGGTGGAAAGCCTCTAAGGAGCAGGCTAGATTGAGGTGGAAAGCCTCTAAGGAGCAGGCTAGATTGAGGTGGAAAGCCTCTAAGGAGCAGGCTAGATTGAGGTGGAAAGCCTCTAAGAAGCAGGGTAGATTGAGGGGGAAAGCCTCTAAGAAGCAGGCTAGATTGAGGTGGAAAGCCTCTAATGAGCAGGCTAGATTGAGGTGGAAAGCCTCTAATGAGCAGGCTAGATTGAGGTGGAAAGCCTCTAAGAAGCAGGGTAGATTGAGGGGAAAAGCCTCTAAGGAGCAGGCTAGATTGAGGTGGAAAGCTTCTAATGAGCAGGCTAGATTGAGGTGGAAAGCCTCTAAGGAGCAGGGTAGATTGAGGTGGAAAGCCTCTATGGAGCAGGCTAGATTTAGGTGGAAAGCCTCTAATGAGCAGGGTAGATTGTGGTGGAAAGCCTCTAATGAGCAGGACTCGATTGAGGTTGAAAGCCTTTAAGGAGCAGGCTAGATTGAGGGGGAAAGCCTCTAAGGAGCAGGCTAGATTGAGATGGAAAGCCTCTTATGAGCAGGCTAGATTGAGGTGGAAAGCCTCTAAGGAGCAGGCTAGATTGAGGGGGAAAGCCTCTAAGGAGCAGGCTAGATTGAGGGGGAAAGCCTCTAAGGAGCAGGCTAGATTGAGGTGGAAAGCCTCTAAGGAGCAGGCTAGATTGAGGTGGAAAGCCTCTATGGAGCAGGCTAGATTGAGGTGGAAAGCCTCTAAGGAGCAGGGTAGATTGAGGTGGAAAGCCTCTATGGAGCAGGCTAGATTGAGGTGGAAAGCCTCTAAGGAGCAGGCTAGATTGAGGGGGAAAGCCTCTAAGGAGCAGGGTAGATTGAGGGGGAAAGCCTCTAAGGAGCAGGCTAGATTGAGGCGGAAAGCCTCTAAGGAGCAGGCTAGATTGAGGGGTAAAGCCTCTAAGGAGCAGGCTAGATTGAGGGGGAAAGCCTCTAAGGAGCAGGCTAGATTGAGGTGGAAAGCCTCTAAGGAGCAGGCTAGATTGAGGTGGAAAGCCTCTATGGAGCAGGCTAGATTGAGGTGGAAAGCCTCTAAGAAGCAGGGTAGATTGAGGTGGAAAGCCTCTAAGGAGCAGGCTAGATTGAGGGGAAAAGCCTCTAAGGAGCAGGCTAGATTGTGAGGTGGAAAGCCTCAAAGGAGCAGGCTAGATTGAGGTGGAAAGCCTCTAAGAAGCAGGGTAGATTGAGGGGGAAAGCCTCTAAGAAGCAGGGTAGATTGAGGGGAAAAGCCTCTAAGAAGCAGGGTAGATTGAGGTGGAAAGCCTCTAAGAAGCAGGCTAGATTGAGGTGGAAAGCCTCTAAGGAGCAGGCTAGATTGTTGGGGAAAGCCTCTAATGAGCAGGCTAGATTGAGGGGGAAAGCTTCTAATGAGCAGGCTAGATTGAGGTGGAAAGCCTCTAAGGAGCAGGGTAGATTGAGGGGGAAAGCCTCTAAGAAGCAGGCTAGATTGAGGTGGAAAGCCTCTAAGGAGCAGGCTAGATTGAGGTGGAAAGCCTCTAAGGAGCAGACTAGATTGAGGTGGAAAGCCTCTAAGAAGCAGGCTAGATTGAGGTGGAAAGCCTCTAAGAAGCAGGCTAGATTGAGGTGGAAAGCCTCTAAGAAGCAGGGTAGATTGAGGTGGAAAGCCTCTAAGAAGCAGGCTAGATTGAGGTGGAAAGCCTCTAATGAGCAGGCTAGATTGAGGTGGAAAGCCTCTAAGGAGCAGGCTAGATTGAGGTGGAAAGCCTCTAAGGAGCAGGCTAGATTGAGGTGGAAAGCCTCTAAGAAGCAGGGTAGATTGAGGTGGAAAGCCTCTAAGGAGCAGGCTAGATTGAGGTGGAAAGCCTCTAAGGAGCAGGCTAGATTGAGGTGGAAAGCCTCTAAGGAGCAGGCTAGATTGAGGTGGAAAGCCTCTAAGAAGCAGGGTAGATTGAGGGGGAAAGCCTCTAAGAAGCAGGCTAGATTGAGGTGGAAAGCCTCTAATGAGCAGGCTAGATTGAGGTGGAAAGCCTCAAAGGAGCAGGCTAGATTGAGGTGGAAAGCCTCTAAGAAGCAGGGTAGATTGAGGGGGAAAGCCTCTAAGAAGCAGGGTAGATTGAGGGGAAAAGCCTCTAAGAAGCAGGGTAGATTGAGGTGGAAAGCCTCTAAGAAGCAGGCTAGATTGAGGTGGAAAGCCTCTAAGGAGCAGGCTAGATTGAGGTGGAAAGCCTCTAAGGAGCAGGCTAGATTGAGGTGGAAAGCCTCTAAGGAGCAGGGTAGATTGAGGTGGAAAGCCTCTAAGGAGCAGGCTAGATTGTTGGGGAAAGCCTCCAAGGAGCAGGCTAGATTGAGGGGGAAAGCCTCTAAGGAGCAGGCTAGATTGAGGTGGAAAGACTCTAAGGAGCAGGCTAGATTGTTGGGGAAAGCCTCTAAGGAGCAGGGTAGATTGAGGTGGAAAGCCTCTAAGGAGCAGGCTAGATTGTTGGGGAAAGCCTCTAAGGAGCAGGCTAGATTGTTGGGGAAAGCCTCTAAGGAGCAGGCTAGATTGTTGGGGAAAGCCTCTAATGAGCAGGCTAGATTGTTGGGGAAAGCCTCTAAGGAGCAGGCTAGATTGAGGGGGAAAGCCTCTAAGGAGCAGGCTAGATTGAGGTGGAAAGCCTCTAAGAAGCAGGCTAGATTGAGGGGAAAAGCCTCTAAGGAGCAGGCTAGATTGAAGGGAAAAGCCTCTAAGGAGCAGGCTAGATTGAGGTGGAAAGCCTCTAAGGAGCAGGCTAGATTGTTGGGGAAAGCCTCTAATGAGCAGGCTAGATTGTTGGGGAAAGCCTCTAAGGAGCAGGCTAGATTGAGGGGGAAAGCCTCTAAGGAGTAGGCTAGATTGAGGTGGAAAGCCTCTAAGAAGCAGGCTAGATTGAGGGGAAAAGCCTCTAAGGAGCAGGCTAGATTGAAGGGAAAAGCCTCTAAGGAGCAGGCTAGATTGAGGTGGAAAGCCTCTAAGGAGCAGGCTAGATTGTGGGGGAAAGCCTCTAAGGAGCAGGCTAGATTGTGGGGGAAAGCCAGCAGGCTAGATTGAGACATCAGTGAGGCCCTTACTGCCCTCTGCCAAGTCCTTGTCTGGCTCTGCTGGCTCGCCTCACCGCCGGGTGTAATGACGGCTACACAGTCAAATGTCTATCTTTCAGACCATGGGCAGCTGGCCCATACCTGCGAGGTGTGTCTGAGAGAGAGCGAGACGGGGTAGAAGGAGTGATGGAGTGGCATACCATTTAGAGCGTGGCAGCTGGCCCACCCCTGCAAGCGTCTTTTGGAGTGTGTGTGTGTGTGTGTGTGTGTGTGTGTGTGTGTGTGTGTGTGTGTGTGTGTGTGTGTGTGTGTGTGTGTGTGTGTGTGTGTGTGTGTGTGTGTTTGTGTGTGTGTGTGTGTGTGTGTGTGTGTGTTTGTGGCAGCTGGCCTAGAGGCCTGTGAGCTTCTTGAGGAGTGTATGTGTGTGTGGCAGCTGGGCTAGATGCCTGTGTCACACCCTGAACTGTTTCCCCTGTCTTTGTGATTGTATCCACCCCCCTCCAGGTGTTGCCCATCTTCCCCATTATCCCCTGTGTATTTATACCTATGTTCTCTGTTTGTCTTTTGCCAGTTTGTTTTGTTTCGTCAAGCCTACCAGCGTTTTCCCCTCTGCTCCTGTCTCTCGATTGTTCCTGTTTCCTAGCTTTCCTGGTGTTGACCATTCTGCCTGCCCTGACCCTGAGCCTGCCTGCCGTCCTGGTTAATGAACTGTTGTTACTTCGACGTTGTCTGCATCTGGATCTTACCTGAAACGTGATAGCACCAACTGGCCATGACTGACCCAGCAGACTCGGACCAGCTGCGCAACACCATCTCCTCCCAAGGAGTCACCATTGGAATTGCTTCAAGGCCTTATGGAGGGGGTCCACACCTTGGCCAAACACCATGACTGGGCATTGGACATCTTGCTGGAGCAATTCCGTGGGTTAGCTGGGAGGCAGCCTACTACGATGGTAACCTCACAGCCCCTCAGTAACTCAGCTGTTAGCAGCGCCTTTACCGGTCCCTCCGCCTTCCCAGGAGCCCCGCTTACCTCCCCCGGGAACGCTTCAATGGAGAGCTGGGCACCTGTCGGGCGTTTCTAGCTCAGTGTGCCCTCATGTTCGGGCGGCATCTGGGCGGTAGGTAGGTTAGTGGTTAGACTGTTGGACTTGTAACCGAAAGGTTGCAAGATCGAATCCCTGAGCTGAAAAGGTAAACATCTGTCATTTTGCCCCTGAACAAGGCAGTTAACCCACTGTTCCCTAGGCAGTCATTGAAAATAAGAATTTCTTCTTAACTGACCTGCCTTGTTAAAACCTGTTTGGCGTGCAAGCCCGACCTCGGACCGAAAATGACACCCCTGCAGAGCGCGAAATTCAAAATCTATTTTTTAAAAATATTTAACTTTTACACATTAACAAGTCCAATACAGCATTTGAAAGATAAACATCTTGTCAATCCAGCCAACATGTCCGATTTTTTAAATGTTTTACAGAGAAAACACCACATATATTTATGTTAGCTCACCACCAAATACAAAAGTGGACAGACACGTATGAATTATGATTATGAAGTATGAATTATGATTGAAGTAGCATGCACAACCAACCGAAATAAACTAAAACCAACCTAAAGAGCCCAGAAAAAACGACCTCAGATGACAGTCATATAACATGTTACACAATAAATCTATGTTTTGTTCATAAAAAGTGCATATTTTAGCTATAAATCAGTTTTACATTGATGCTACCCAAAAATGCTAATACATAGCTACAGTCTGAATCCAGCCGGGAGTAGCCAGAGAAAATACATACACCAACGTCGGCTACTAATTACACCTCATAAAACATTTCAGAAAAACATATGGTGGATAACTAATGAAAGACAGATATCTTGTGAATACAGACAACATTTCCGATTTTTGAAGTGTTTTACAGCGAAAACACAATATATCGTTATATTAGCTAACATCATAAGCTAGCATAAGGCAGCATTGATTCTAGTCAAGCGCTAGCCTAGCATAGTTAGCAGAGTTAGCATTCAACAGTTCGACATATATATGAAAAAGCATCCCAAATTGGGTCTTATCTTTCTTGGTACTCCATCAGAATGTTGTAACGGGGTCCAATGTCCAGTAGAGTCTTTAGTTGGGTTCCAGAACGAATGATTTCCCTCTTTGGTTAGCTAGCACGGTAGCATTGCTGCGCCAGAAAGCGTTTCTTCAAAAAATTCTTCCGTCGTTTCACATCTAAAGTCCAGAATAAATTGCAATAATATAATTAAAGTATATTGAAAAAACATACTTTAGGATGATTTTGTGACATGTAGCAAATAATATCGTAGTCAGGCATCATATTCAACGTTATCTACCTTGTTCCAGAAGCCGAGATCAAATTATCCTTCGCGCCCGGATTTTTATTTTAACTGCGCAGGTCTCACAAGAAGTTCTGTTATTCAATCCAGGGACGAGATATTCGACTCCTTTCAATTCTCACTTCCGCATTACATCCAGATGAAGGCGTATGACGTGTTTCTACGGTCCTAAGTGTAATGACCTTTTATAGACAAGGTCTTAAAGAGACACATCGCATTTTGGGAAACTCAATTCGGCTGGGAAAATGGCTGTAAAAATATTTCTGTTCGACTTAGAGAAACAATTCAAACCTTTTTAGAAACTACAGACTGTTATCTATCCAACAGTAGTAAATATATGCATATTGGAAAATAAAAAGTTTCTTAGGAGGCCGTTTGAAAATGTGCACACATTTTCCAGTTTTTTCAATATTCAGCGTGCAGCCATAACAGGTTAACACCACAAACCGATGCTGGCACTAAGACCACACTCAGTCAGCTGTATAAGGATATAAGCGAACAGGAAACCACTCACCCAGAGGCGGCGCACCTAGTGGACTTTACCGGACTCAACGAGCTGTATAAGGCCATCCAGAAGCAGTGCCGGGGTATTTAACTTAGAGCTAGGTGTCCCGTCAGTGGGATACCTGTCGACAATTTCCAGTGAAATTAGAGGGCGCTCAATTCAAATAAATAATCGTAAAAATTATGGATATTAAACATCTAGGTAGATACAAGTGTCTTATATATGTTAAACGCTTAAATTCTTGTTAATCTAACTGCACTGTCTGATTTACAGTAGGCTTTACAGCGAAAACATGCCATGGGATTTTTGAGGACGGCGCCCCACATCAACATATTTTTCAACCAGCACAGGCTTTATAAAATCACATATAGCGATTAAATAATCACTTACTTTTTTGAAAATCTTCATCTGATTTGCAATCCAAGGGTCCCAGCTACAACATGCATGGTCGTTTTGTTAGATAAAATCCTTCTTTATATCCCAAAAGGTCTGTTTAGTTGGCGCCATTGATCTGAGTTCAACATGCAGACAAAGGAATCCAAAAAGCTATCGCTAAACTTTAGTAAAACAAGTCAAACTATGTTTCTATTTAATCCTCAGGTACCCTAAAATGTAATTAAACTATAATATTTCATACGGAAAGAAGTATGTTAAATAGAAAAGTAAAATTAGCAGGTCACTCGCCCACAGACTGATTTCCAAATGTGACTCCCATTGCCAAAACTCAAAATTCTCCCTCGTTTTGGAAGAAACAAGATTGAAACCTTGAACAAAGACTGTTGAAAAAAATCACCTTTACTCCACAGACCGAGACGTGTACAAAGCTCTCCCTCACCCTCCATTTGGCAAATCTGACCATTATTCTATCCTCCTGATTCCTGATTACAAGCAAAAACTAAAGCAGGATGTACCAGTGACTCGCTCAATACGCAAGTGGTCAGATGACGAGAGTTTCAAGTTCCTTGGTTTCCACATCACCAACAAACTATCATGGTCCAAACACACCAAGACAGTCGTGAAGAGGGCACGACAACACCTTTTTCCCCTTGGGAAACTGAAAATATTTGGCATGGGTCCCCTGATCCTCAAATAGTTATACAGCTGCACCATCGAGAGCAGCCTGACCAGTTGCATTACCGCCTGGTATGACAACTGCTCGGCATCCGACAGTAAGGCGATACAGAGGGTAGTGTGTACAGCCCAGTACATCACTGGGGTCAAGCTTCCTGCCAACCAGGACCTATATATTAGAAGGTGTCAGAGGAAGGCCCAAAAAATTGTCAAAGACTCCAGTCACCCATTGACTGTTCTCTCTGGTAGCACACGGCAAGCGTTACCGGAGCGCCAAGTCTCAGTCCAAAAGGCTCCATAATACCTTCTACCTCCAAGCCATAAGACTACTGAACAATTCATCAAATGGCCACCCGGACTATTTACATTGACCTCCCCTTTGTTTCTACACTGCAACTACTCGCTGTTTATTATCATAGTCACTTCCTGTACAAATGACCTCTAACCTGTACCCCCTTGTACATAGCCTCGTTATTGTTATTTTATTGGGTTACTTTTAATATAATATTTTTACTTTAGTTTATTTAGTAAATATTTTTTTAACTCTATTTCTTGTAATTAAGCATTTCATAGTAAGGTCTACACAGCATGTGAAAAATAACATTTGATTTGATTTGGGAGTTTATCAATATTTGGTTTGTTTTCTAATGCTTTGTGGGTCTGTGTAATCTGAGGGAAATATGTGTCTCTAATATGGTCATACATTTTGGCAGGAGGTTTGGAAGTGCAGCTCAGTTCCCACCTCATTTTGTGGGCAGTGTGCACATAGCCTCTCTTCTCTTGAGAGCCAGATCTGCCTGGAGCGGGAGGACAGAGGAGCGGGAAGAGAGAAGAGCTGGAGGAGAGAGAAGAGGGAAGAGAGAAGAGTTTATGGTTGGTTGGTAAACCACATGAGTTCTTAGAGTGCTGATGTGGGCCACACTGTGATGAACTGACCTTTCTCTTCACTGTCAGAGGTAAGAGAGAGGAGGGAGGAGAGAAGGAGAGGAGGGAAGGAGGGAGAGGGGGAAGGACGAGAGGGGATGGGGGAGGAGAGGGGGAGGAGAGGAGGGAGGAGAGGAGGGAGGAGAGGGGGAGGAGAGGAGGGAAGGAGGGAGAGGGGGAAGGATGAGAGGGGATGGAGGAGGAGAGGGGGAGGAGAGGGGGAGGAGAGGAGGGAGGAGAGGAGGGAGGAGAGGGGCAGGAGAGGAGGGAAGGAGGGAGAGGGGGAAGGATGAGAGGGGGTGGAGGAGGAGACGGAGGGAGGAGAGGAGGGAAGGAGGGAGAGGGGGAAGGATGAGAGGGGATGGAGGAGGAGAGGGGGAGGAGAGGAGGGAGGAGAGGAGGGAAGGAGGGAGAGGGGGAAGGATGAGATGGGATGGAGGAGGAGAGGGGGAGGAGAGGAGGGAGGAGAGGGGGAGGAGAGGAGGGAGGAGAGGAGGGAAGGATGAGAGGGGATGGAGGAGGAGACGGGGAGGAGAGGGGGAAGGATGAGAGGGGGAAGGATGAGAGGGGATGGAGGAGGAGACGGAGGAGGAGAGGGGGGAGGAGAGGGGGGAGGAGGAGAGGAGGGAGGAGAGGAGGAGGAGACGGAGAGGAGAGGAGGGAGGAGAGGAGAGGAGGGAGGAGAGGAGGAGGAGACGGAGAGGAGAGGAGGTAGGAGAGGAGAAGAGGGAAGGAGGGAGAGGGGGAAGGATGAGAGGGGGTGGAGGAGGAGACGGGGAAGGAGAGGGGGAGGAGAGGAGGGAAGGATGAGATGGGATGGAGGAGGAGATGGGGAGGAGAGGAGGGAGGAGAGGGGGAGGAGAGGAGGAAGGATGAGAGGGGATGGAGGAGGAGACGGAGGGAAGGAGGGAGAGGGGGAAGGATGAGAGGGGATGGAGGAGGAGACGGGGAGGAGATGGGGAGGAGAGGAGGGAAGAGAGGATGGAGGAGGGGAGGAGGAGACGGGGAGGAGAGGGGGGAGGAGAGGAGGGAGGAGAGGGGGAAGGAGGAGAGGGGGAGGAGACGGAGGTAAAAAGAGGGGTCAAGGGACAAACATGAGGGAAGAGGAGTTGGAAAAATAAAACCAGCAAGACCATCATCCCTGCCTGAACCAACAATAGGAACAGCCTGGTTCAACCCCACTCAGCTCCAATGGCTATGTTCTGTTTGTCTTGTTTCCTGTTTTTGTGTGGATACCACTTTCATTCAGATATAACAACTCATGGACCACTCGACTTCTCTGTAGGGGAGAAACCACAGGCCAGAGAGAGATAAAAACAGAGAGAGAGAGAGAGCGAGACCGAGAGAGAGAGAGAGAGAGAGAGAGAGAGAGAGAGAGAGAGAGAGAGAGAGAGAGAGAGAGAGAGAGAGAGAGAGAGAGAGAGAGAGAGAGAGAGAGAGAGAGAGAGATACCATTTGCACATCGTTACAACACTGTACATATACATAATATGACATTTCAAATGTATTTATGCTTTCAGAGTGTAATATTTACTGTTTATTTCACTGATGTATATTATCTACCTCACTTGCTTTGGCAATGTTAACATGTGTTTCCCATGCCAATAAAGCCTCTTGAATTGAATTGAGAGAGAGAGTGACAAAGAGAGACAGAGAGACGGTGTGTGTGTGTGTGTGTGTGTGTGTGTGTGTGTGTGTGTGTGTGTGTGTGTGTGTGTGTGTGTGTGTGTGTGTGTGTGTGTGTGTGTGTGTGTGTGTGTGTGTGTGTGTGTGTGTGTGTGTGTGTGTGTGTGTGTGTGTGTGTGTGTATGTGTGTGTGTGTGTGTGTGTGTTAGGGTCGATGCGATGTAATGGGGGTCTAAATGCTGCTGATCTTACTGTGTTTAACAGCCAGAGGACAGATACTGATGAAGAGAGAGAGAGAGAGAGAGAGAGAGAGAAAGAGAGAGAGAGAGAGAAAGAGAGAGAGAGAGCAAAAGCGCAACGGACACCCCGCACAGACCCTACACTAGACACTATGGAACACAAAGCTTTTACTATCTCATCCTGGAATATACAAGGTCTGAGGTCACCTGACTTTGGCCTAGAGAGCAGGAACATGGACTTCATCAAAGAAATTAGAAATACAGACATTGTCATCCTACAAGAAACATGGTATAAAGGAGACTGGTTGCCATCTAGGTTACAGAGAGCTGGTAGTCCCATCCACCAAACTACCAGATGTGAAACAGGGAAGGGACTCAGGGAGTATGCTAATTTGGTATAGAGCAGACATAACTCACTCTATTAAATTAATCAAAACAGGAACATTTTACATCTGGCTCGAAAATAATAAGGAAATTATCCCAACAGAGAAAAATGTTCTCATGTGTGCTACCTATATCCCCCCAATAGAATCCCCATACTTTAATGAAGACAACTTCTCCATCCTAGAGGGCCAGATGAATAATTTCCAGGCCCAGGGACATGTAATAGTCTAAGCTGGACAAGAACCCGACAACTTCAGCACACAGGGGGACAAACATCTACCTTCCTGGAGGTGACAGCATTTAATCCCCCAAACCGGTCACAACTCCTGCAGCTCTGTCGCACGCTGGGTATAAACATAGTCAATGGTAGGCTTCAAGGGGACTCCTACGGTAGGTAGACCTATAGCTCATCTCTTGTTAGTAATACTGTAGACGGCATTATAACTGACCTCAACCTAGAGTCTCTTAGAGCGTTCACATTAGATCACAACAATATCACATTCAACCTAAACAGAGCTTTGCTCAATCATGAGGCATGAAAGCCAAAGGAGCTGAATAATATTAAGAAATGCTATAGATGGAAGGAAAGTAGTGTGGATACCTAACAAAAAACAATTAGGCAAGAACAAATTGAATCCCTTCTAGACAATTTCCTTGACAAAATGTTTTACTGTAATAGTCAGAGGTGGGACCAAGTCATTGTTTAACAAGTCACAAGTAGGTCTTAAGTCTTAACACTCAAGTCCCAAGTCAAGACCGTCAAGTATCAAGTCAAGTCTCAAGTCAAGTCTCAAGTCCTAAACTATGAGTTTCGAGTCCTAAACAAGTCTAATGTGCTCTTCACCAAATGTAATACAATTTCATATTTTTAACAAGAGTAATAGTATATTACATATATATCATGAATGCTTTTAAAAATATCTCTATATTTATTACTTTCGAAATAAACGTTATACACTGCTCAAAAAAATAAAGGGAACACTTAACTTCTTAAGTTACCAACTTAAGTGCCCAATTTAAACGGCCTCGTACTCAATTCTTGCTCGTACAATATGCATATTATTATTACTATTGGATAGAAAACACTCTTTAGTTTCTAAAACCGTTTGAATTATATCTTTGAGTAAAACAGAACTCCTTTTGCAGCAAACTTCCTGACAGGAAGTGGAAAATCTGAAATCGATGCACTCTTCTAGGGGCTGCCTATTAAAGTCCTTGTCATTTATTAGTTTAGATGCACTTCATACGTCTTCCACTAGATGTCGACAAGCAGTGAGAGAAGAAATTTAGTGTGTAACTTGATCTGGACTCGAATCATAGCTTTTGGCATGGCGTGTCACCAGTTTCCTGTTTTCTGGAGAGCGCGAGGAGGGACCTGGATTTGCCTTCTGATAAGCTGCCGTTATGGACGACTAATATCTCCGGCTTTGATTTTATTTGATACATGTGACAATATCATCGTAAAGTATGTTTTTTTAATATAGTTTAATCAAAGATTATTGAAATTTTTTCGGGAGTTTTGCCGTGTTCCGTTCTCTTCCGTTTGTTGACATGGAGAGATTCGCGCCACTTGGCAAGTGTGCTTGCTAAATCGAGAGGGAAAAAGGCCGTTCTAAATCCAAACAACGATTGTTCCCGACAAAGGACCCCTTGTCCAACATTCTGATGAAAGATCAGCAAAAGTAGGACCCATTTTATGATGCTATTTCATATATCTGTCGAACATGTTGTGCTAGTTGTTTGCGCCCAGCTTTTGGGTACTCTCTCGCTATACCTAAGCTGGATGTCGTAGTGAAGTTATTTTTAGAATTCTAACACGGCGATTGCATTAAGAACTAGTGTATCTATCATGTCCTATACAACATGTATTTTTTAGTTATGTTTATGAATAGTCATTTGGTCAGAATATGTGTGTCAGAAAAAGTGTCAGAAAAATATCCGGACGTTGTGGGAAAAAGATGCTACGTTAGCACAACGTTAGCAGAATGTATAACCACTGATTTCAGCTCTAAATATGCACATTTTCGAACAAAACATAAGTGTATGTATAACCTGATGTTATAGGACTGTCATCTGATGGAGCTTATCAAGGTTAGTCAAAAATTATATATCTGTGTGGCTCAGTTGGTAGAGCATGGCGCTTGCAACGCCAGGGTTGTGGGTTCGATTCCCACGGGGGACCAGTACAACAAAAGTATGAATGTATGTACTTGTAAGTCGCTCTGGATAAGAGCGTCTGCTAAATGACTTAAATGTAAATGTATAAATGTTTTGCTGGTTTGTCACGATCGCTAACTTTTACTACTGGGGAATGGCTTGTGTTTCTGGCTATTGTGGTAAGCTAAAATAACGCTATATTGTGTTTTCGCTGTAAAACACTTAAGAAATCTGAAATATTGGCTGTATTCGCAAGATGCCTGTCTTTCATTTGCTGTACACCATGTATTTTTCAGAAATGTTTTATGATGAGTATTTAGGTATTTGACGTTGGTGTCTGTAATTATTATGGCTGCTTTCGGTGCAATTTCTGATTGTAGCTGCAATGTAAACTATGATTTATACCTGAAATATGTACATTTTTCGAACAAAACATAGATTTATTGAATAACATGTTATAAGACTGTCATCTGATGAAGTTGTTTGTTGGTTAGTTTGGTTGGTTCTTGCTTAGTTAGGTTGGCTTTGTGCATGCTACCTGTGCTGTGAAAATGTCTGTGCTTTTCTGGATTCACAAGATGTGTACCTTTCATTTGCTGTATTGGACTTGTTAATGTGTGAAAGTTTAATATTTCAAAAAAATATATTTTGAATTTCGCGCTCTGCCTTTTCAGTGGAATGTGGGAGGAGTTCCGCTGGCGGAACGTCAGAGTCAGACAAGTAAAAAAATTTGAGCAGTGTATTTCCATGGAAATACATGGGTAGCCATGAGAAAGACACACCCCTCCAATAGTGATTGACTATCGAGGATCGCTATGGGGTGCAGTCGGGCAATGTAGGCTTGTACAGAGTCGCCCAACCTTAACACATACACACACACACACTCTCTCTCTCTGTGTGGTTACAGTATGTCAATGGTTTTAGGAACAGCAGTAACATCAGACAGGATTTAGGCTACCAACTGCCTAGCCAGTTGTAGCTCAATCGTGGGTGCAATGATCACGTTCCAGCACTGACTGACTGTGTGGAGGCTCATTGATTTAACGTTACGTTAGCCTACATGATACACTAGTAAAGTAATAAAATATATAGCTGTTGGCTATATTAGCCACAACTTACCGTTCTTTGTGCAGCTTCAAATGTCGAACAAAGTTGGAAATTGTTGCGCCTCCGTCTGTAATTTTCTTCCCGCATGTTTTGCAAGTTGCAATCCATTTTCTTGATACAGTGTCGTCTTTATATCCAAAAATAATAATTTGGGGTATCATCTTTCCAAGGGCTCCATCTGAATTCACCCGCCGACGGTCCTCTGCACTGCCACGCACAACTTTTTCTCAGCTGGCACAATTTGATTGGCTGCTGTCCGCTTCAAACTGTAATCCGTTAAATGAAGAGTTGATACGCTGCACACTTTTTTTAATAGCATAATTTTTAATATTTGGGTTTGGGGAGGGTATCAAGTCAGGTCGAGTCATAAGGCTCAAGTCCAAGTCAAGTCACGAGTCATTGGTGTTAAAGTCAAAGTCGAGTTGCAATTCATCATATTTGTGACTAGAGTCTGACTCGAGTCCACACCTCAGGTAATAGTGAAGGTGTAAACTTGGCAGTAGAAAACCTAAACAGTATATTTGAACTCTAAACTTCCCAATCAAAACTAGAATATCAATTACCAACAAAATTACCAACAATGACAAATGGTTTGATGAAGAATGCAAAAACCTAAGAAACAAATTGAGAAACCAATCTAACCAAAAACATAGAAACCCAGAAAGCCTGAGCCTACGCCTTCACTATGGTGAATCACTAAAACAATACAGAAATACACTACGTAAAAAGAAGGAACAGCACGTCAGAAATCAGCTCAATGTAATTGAAGAATAGATAGAATCTAACCACTTCTGGGAAAATTGGAAAACTCTAAATAAACAACAACACGAAGAGTTATCTATCCAAAACAGAGATGTGTGGATAAACCACTTCTCCAATCTTGTTGGCTCTATAACAAAGAACAAATAGCAAAAACATATGCATGATCAAATACAAATCTTAGAATCAACAATTAAGGACTACCAGAACCAACGGGATTCTCCAAATCCATGGAATGAACTACAGGACAAAATACAAACCCCCCAACCCAAAAAGGCATGTGGTGTTGATGGTATCCTCAGTGAAACAATAAAATATACTGACCACAAATTCCAATTGGCAATACTTAAACTATTTAACATCATCCTCAGCTCTGGCATCTTCCCCAATATTTGGAATCAACTCTGATCACCCCAATACACAAAAGTGGAGACAAATTTGACCCCAATAACTACCGTGGTTTATGCGTCAACAGCAACCTTGGGAAAATCCTCTGCATTTTCATTAACAGCAGACTCGTACATTTCCTCAGCTAAAACAATGTACTGAGTAAATGTCAAATTGGCTTTTTACCAAATACCGTACGACAGACCACGTATACACACTGCACACCCTAATTGACAAACAAACCAAAACAAAGAAAAAAGTATTCTCATGCTTAGTGTATTTTAAAAAACCTTTCGAGGCAATTTGGCATGAGGGTCTGATATACAAATTGATGGAAAGTGGTTTAGGGGTAAAAATTATATTATAAAATCCATGTACACAAAGGGGCTGTAAACACAACCCCCACCTGTGGACGTCGGGCCCTCATACCACCCTTATGGAGTCTGTTTCTGACCGTTTGAGCAGACACATGCACATTTGTGGCCTGCTGGAGGTCATTTTGCAGAAATCTGGCAGTGCTCCTCCTGCTCCTCCTTGCACAAAGGCGGAGGTAGCGGTCCTGCTGCTGGGTTGTTGCCCTCCTACGGCCTCCTCCACGTCTCCTGGTGTACTGGCCTGTCTCCTGGTAGCGCCTCCATGCTCTGGACACTACGCTGACAGACACAGCAAACCTTCTTGCCACAGCTCGCATTGATATGCCATCCTGGATGAGCTGCACTACCTGAGCCACTTGTGTGGGTTGTAGACTCCGTCTCATGCTACCACTAGAGTGAAAGCACCGCCAGCATTCAAAAGTGACCAAAACATCAGCCAGGAAGCATAGGAACTGAGAAGTGGTCTGTGGTCACCACCTGCAGAACCACTCCTTTATTGGGGGTGTCTTGCTAATTGCCTATAATTTCCACCTGTTGTCTATTCCATTTGCACAACAGCATGTGAAATGTATTGTCTATCAGTGTTGCTTCCTAAGTGGACAGTTTGATTTCACAGAAGTGTGATTGACTTGGAGTTACATTGTGTTGTTTAAGTGTTCCCTTTATTTTTTTGAGCAGTGTATATACATATATCGGCTTAAACATCAGCGCCACAGGTAAATTCCACAAAGCTGTGAACGATCTGAGAGACAAGGGAAGAAGGGCCTTCTATGCCATCAAAGGAACATAAAATTCGACATACCAATTAGGATCTGGCAAAAAATACTTGAATCAGTTATCAAATAAAATAAAATTGTATTAATCATATGCGCCGAATACAACAGGTGTAAACCTTACAGTGAAATGCTTACTTACTAGCCCCTAACCAACAGTGCAGTTTAAAAAACAACAGATAAGAATAAGAGATAAAAGTAACAAGTAATTAAAGAGGAACAGAAAAAATAAGAATATATACAGGGGGGTACCGGTACAGAATCACTGTGTGGGGGCACCGGTTATTTGAGGTAATATGCACATGTAGGTAGAGTTTTTAAAGTGACTATGCATAGATGATAACAACAGAGAGTGGCGGTGGTGTGGAGAGGGGGGGGCAATGCGAATAGTCTGGGTAGCCATTTGACTTAGATGTTCAGGAGTTTTATGGCTTAGGGGTAGAAGCTGTTTAGAAGCCTCTTGGACCTAGATTTGGCGCTCTGATACCGCTTGCCGTGCGGTAGCAGAGGGAACAGTCTATGACTAGGGTGGCTGGAGTCTGACCATTTTTAGGGACTTCCTCTGACACCAAACTTTGAGCATCCCACGGAGCACCTTTAAATCGATTATTTAAAAAAATGGAAAGAATATGGCACCACAACAACCCTGCCAAGAGAGGGCCGCCCACCAAAACTCACGGACCAGGCAAGGAGGGCATTAATCAGAGAGGCAACAAAAAGACCAAAGATAACCCTGAAAGAGCTGGGCTTTATGGAAGAGTGGCCAGAAAAAAAACATTGCTTCATGAAAAAAATAGGCAAACACGTTTGGTGTTCGCCAAAAGGCATGTGGGAGACTCCCCAAACATATGAAAGAAGGTACTCTGGTCAGATGAGACTAAAAATGTAGCTTTTTTGGCCATCATGGAAAACTCTATGTCTGGCACAAACCCAACACCTCTCATCACCCCGAGAACACCATCCCCACTGTGAAGCATGGTGGTGGCAGCATCACGCTGCGGGGTTGTTTTTCATCGGCAGGGACGGGGAAACTGGTCAGAATTAAAGGAATGATGGATGGCGCTAAATACAGGGAAATTCTTGAGGAAAGCCTGTTTCAGTCTTCTAGAGATTTGAGACTGGGACGGAGGTTCACCTTCCAGCAGGACAATGACCCTAAGCATATGGCTAAAGCAACACTCGAGTGGTTTAAGGGGAAACATTTAAATGTCTTGGAATGCCCTTGTCAAAGCCCAGATCTCATTCCAATTTAAAATCTGTGGTATGACTTAAAGATTGCTGTACACCAGTGGCACCCATCCAACTTGAAGGAGCTAGAAAAGTTTTGCCTTGGAGAATGGGTTAAAATCACAGTGGCTAGATGTGCCAAGCTTATAGAGACATACCCCAAGAGACTTTCAGCTGTAATTGTTGCAAAAGGTGCCTCTACAAAGTATTGACTTGGGGGGCGTGAATAGTTATGCACGCTGAAGTATTCAGTTTTTTTGTGTGTTTTATAATAAATAAATATTTTGCATCTTCAAAGTGGTAGGCATGTTGTGTAAATCAAAATGAAATTGAAATTGGATTGAGAGAGAGAGACAAAGACAGAGAGGAGCAGAAACAGACACAGTGATAGTGAGAAACGTAAAGAGAGAGAGAGCGAGATGAAAGGTTCTATGCAAATAACAATTATTATCATTATTAGAAGGATCATCTGTACAGTAGGTTGTCTTTCTTCTGTCCTCGCTCCCTCGCTCTTCCCCGTCTGTTTCTCTCTCCCTCTCTCCCCATCTGTTTCTCTCTCCCCCTCTGTTTCTCTCCACCTTCTGTTTCGCTCTCCCCCTCTGTTTCTCTCCACCTTCTGTTTCTCTCTCTCCCTCTGTTTCTCTCTCTCCCTCTGTTCCTCTCTCCTTCTTTCTCCCCCCTCTGTTTCACTCTCACTCTCTCTCTCACTTCTGTTTCTCTCTCCCCCTCTCTCACTTCTGTTTCTCTCTCCCCCTCTGTTTTACTCTTCCTCTGTCCCCCCTCTGATTCCCTCTTCCTCTGTCCCCCCTCTGATTCCCTCTTCCTCTGTCCCCCCTCTGTTTCTCTCTCCTAGCAGGTGTTAGCCCAGGGGCAGTGTCTCTCCCTGGAAAGGAGCGGGACTCTGAGTGTCTCTCCCTGGAAAGGAGCAGGACTCTGAGTGTCTCTCCCTGGGAAGGAGCAGGACTCTGAGTGTCTCTCCCTGGAAAGGAGCACGACTCTGAGTGTCTCTCCCTGGGAAGGAGCAGGACTCCGAGTGTCTCTCCCTGAGAAGGAGCAGGACTCTGAGTGTCTCTCCCTGGGAAGGAGCAGGACTCCGAGTGTCTCTCCCTGAGAAGGAGCAGGACTCTGAGTGTCTCTCCCTGGGAAGGAGCAGGACTCCGAGTGTCTCTCCCTGAGAAGGAGCAGGACTCTGAGTGTCTCTCCCTGGGAAGGAGCAGGACTCTGAGTGTCTCTCCCTGGGAAGGAGCAGGACTCTGAGTGTCTCTCCCTGGGAAGGAGCAGGACTGAGTGTCTCTCCCTGGGAAGGAGCACGACTCTGAGTGTCTCTCCCTGGGAAGGAGAAAGGCTCCTGTTTCTTTCTTTACTTGATTATATATCTGTCCCTCTCTCTGTTCCCTCCATCTCTCCTTCCCTCTTCTCTCTTTCCCTCTTTCTGTTCCCTCCATCTCTCCTTCCCTCTTCTCTCCTTCCCTCTTTCTGTTCCCTCCATCTCTCTTTCCCTCTCTCTGTTCCCTCCATCTCTCCTTCCCTCTTTCTGTTCCCTCCATCTCTCCTTCCCTCTTTCTGTTCCCTCCATCTCTCCTTCCCTCTTTCTGTTCCCTCCATCTCTCCTTCCCTCTTTCTGTTCCCTCCATCTCTCCTTCCCTCCCTCTGTTCCTTCCATCGCTCCAGGCAGAGAGAAGCAGAGACACTTGGAGGCGTGCTGTGCAGACGTAAGTTAGCTTCGAGGAAAGCTGTGGGTGTGTTGGTGTTTGTTTACAAGTGAGGGATGGCCTCTCTGCTCTGTGTGTGATGGACCCATGCGATGGAGGCAGATGTACTCAGATAAACACTGATAGACACAGAAGAGAAATGAGCATCTCCTAATGTTCACCTCTCAAATGAGTGCTTCCACTTCACTCACACCGCATTAGACAGCATGGCCCCACTGGCCTTACACCTCGTCCTCGCGGTCCCAGAGCCCTGTATTAAGGTCTTCAGTGGAGCAGAACAATACCCCAGCGTCCCTCAGTGGAATCCTGCTTAATTGTGTTAATTTACTGCTTAGCTTGAGACAAGGCATTGGAGGGCCGTGTGTGTGTGTGTAGGTGTGTAGGTGTGTAGGTGTGTGTGTGTGTGTGTGTGTGTGTGTGTGTGTGTGTGTGTGTGTGTGTGTGTGTGTGTGTGTGTGTGTGTGTGTGTGTGTGTGTGTGTGTGTGTGTGTGTGTGTGTGTGTGTGTGTGTGTGTGTGTTTTAATGGTGGAGTAGAGGGGAAGTATTTGAGCGTCGGACCCAGTTGACAGAAGGGGCTTCCCGTCTGTCCCTCTGAGGTTTTTCAACGACGATGATAAACTTCTCACCTTAATCCTCTTATTGCCTCAGCACACACACACCCCCCCACACACACACCCACACACACACACACACACACCCTCCCACACACACACACGCGCGCATAAACACACACATGTCACAAGTTAAAGTTCTACACAGCAGGTTGAACACAGGGTCAATATTAGCATACACACACACTGACTCGCTGACTCACACACACACACTGACTCGCTGACTCACACACACACACACACACACACACACACACACACACACACACACACACACACACACACACACACACACACACACACACACACACACACACACACACACACACACACACACATGCGCGCCTCTCTTGCCTTCCCCACTAGCGAGCGAGTGTGTTTCTGCCTAATTAAGTAGCAGGTATCTGCCTGACAAGATTTCCTGCAACAATAGCTCTAACAGCTTAGACTAATGAGTGCTCTTTAAGATGCCCCAGAGCTCCAGGGGAGAGGGCCAGACCAGCTCCTCTACCCCATCCCCAGGGCCCTGAGTCCAGCCACCACCGCAGCACCAGCAGCCTGTAGCCTGTAGCACGTAGCATGGAGCATGGGAGCTATCTTAGCTGATGGTTGTGGTTTAGGAGAGAAAGAGATGGATAAACAAACAAACAAAGTAACCAAGGAAAGGACAATGAGGCCCTGGCAGGCCCACAGTGGTATTTAGAGCCATAACAAACACACACACACTCTGTCTCTGTCATTATCATGGCCGCGTCGCGCCAACTCGCTCTCAAAGTGCACCAGATGTGCTCTCTCTTGCAATTATTCCAGCAAAGTCCCTGGCTCAGATGTGTGTGTGTGTGTGTGTGTGTGTGTTGTTTGTGTGTGTGTGTGTGAGTCAGCGAGTGAGTGTGTGTGTGTGTGTGTGTGTGTGTGTGTGTGTGTGTGTGTGTGTGTGTGTGTGTGTGTGTGTGTGTGTGTGTGTGTGTGTTCACACACTCGCGTGGTCTTGTTGGAGCTGCAAATGTCTTCCATTTTAATTCCTGGCTGACCTTCTCTGCTCCCAGCTTTAATGTTTCGCTTTCATACCGTTCCACCTCCATGCCCGGTCAACCAAACTCACACAGTACTGCACAAAACACTTTGTTTTTTTACAAAAGTTTATATTTTTCTGTAATTCTGTCAGTGTTGTTTTTGGTGTCATATTTTACGGTCGAGATCCGAATTGTTACAATGCTTTAGTATATACTGACATAATTTTAGTGACTTATTTTCTGCATTTTTATTAGGATTGTTATATTATCAAAGATATTCAAAATTCATGATTAAATTAATTTCAGAAGGATAAACCTTGGCAATTCTTTCTAGAACAGCAGCAGAGTTCCTAATAGAATGGCAGTCAGTCATTAGAACTCTGACATCACAATAGAATGTCAGTCAGTCTTTAGAACTCTGACATCGCAATAGAATGTCAGTCAGTCTTTAGAACTGACATCACAATAGAATGTCAGTCAGTCATTAGAACTCTGACATCACAATAGAATGTCAGTCAGTCTTTAGAACTGACATCACAATAGAATGTCAGTCAGTCTTTAGAACTCTGACATCACAATAGAATGTCAGTCAGTCATTAGAACTCTGACATCACAATAGAATGTCAGTCAGTCTTTAGAACTGACATCACAATAGAATGTCAGTCAGTCTTTAGAACTCTGACATCACAATAAAATGTCAGTCAGTCTAGAACTCTGACATCACAATAGAATGTCAGTCAGTCATTAGAACTCTGACATCACAATAGAATGTCAGTCAGTCATTAGAACTCTGACATCACAATAGAATGTCAGTCAGCCATTAGAACTCTGACATCACAATAGAATTGTTGAACACTGCCAACATTCTAACCTTTGATCTATGTAGCCATTCATACAGTCACCTCAACGGACACTCCACGCATCACTAAGAAGCCACTTGTGTTTGGTTAAATTACTTTGTGTTATTAGCATGATTTGCTATGGTGGCTGAAGGTTCTAATGGGAGTTATATGCTAATGATGTAGACAGGCAGAATACGTGTGTGAACATGAGGTGAGAGCATCAAACGTGTCAAAGTAATGACAGGACAACGACACTGACACACACCATTATTCTAATTCACATATGCAAATATAAACTTCTGTATCAGAATAAGCTTTGATATTTTAAGTTAATGTTTGAACAAATATCTTACAACGCACTTCTCTAAAACGGTGTTCCCCCCTGCTATATGTATATATATATAATTTTTTTTACTAAAGCCATGTTAACCATTGTTTTCAGATCCTGGAGATTTGTGAACTTATTGATGGTTCAATATTTAATAAATGAATCAAGAACGATTTAATATAATTATTTTGTCACTCTCCCTCTCTTTCTCTCTCTATGTCTGTCTTTGTCCCCCTCCCTCTCTCTCTGTCCGTCTCTGTCCCTCTCCCTCCCTCTCCGACGCTGTCCCTCTCTTTCTCTCTCTGTCTGTCTCTGTCCCTCTCCCTGTCTGTCTTTGTCCCTCTCCCTCTCTCTCTGTCCATCTCTGTCCCTCTCGCTCCCTCTCTCTCTCTCTCTCTGTCTGTCTCTGTCCCTCTCCCTCTCTCTGTCTGTCTCTGTCCCTATCTCTGTCTGTCTCTGTCCCTCTCTCTGTCTCAGTCCCTCTCCCTCTCTCTGTCTGTCTCTGTCACTCTCCCTCCCTCTCTCTGTCTGTCTCTGTCCCTCTCCCTGTCTGTCTCTGTCCCTCTCTCTAAGTGTCTATGTCTGTCCGTGGCTCTAATTAGCAGTGTAGGAGTGCTGTAGTGTAATTAGTATGTTGTTTGTTCAGTAGCAGGTTCAGTACCTCAGGCCTGTGAGCCTAACGATTATTACTAATCACTCTGTTTTAGCTACAAACAACTCATTACTACTCACTCACTTCTACTGAGGCTGAGATCGACTCAGAGTGTGGTGGAGTGAGAGATGGAGGGAGAGAGTGTGTGTGTGTGTCTCAGCTACCTCACAGTGTGGGGGAAAGACCATAAATTAACCGAAGGGGGAGACTGAACGCCTTTACTATTACCTTGTTGAATGTGTGTACACGTAATGTGTGTACGCGTAATGTGTGTACGTGTAATGTGTGTATATACTGTACAGTACCAGTCAAAAGTTTGGACACACCTACTCATTCAAGGGTTTTTCTAAATGTTTTACTATTTTCTACATTGCATAATAACACCTCCTCCTCCATGCTTTATGGTGGGAGGTGAAATACTTATTTTCCAGCATAATTTGAAAATAAATTCATTAAAAATCCTACAATTGTGCTGGATTTTTTTTCTTCTCATTTTGTCTGTCATAGTTGAAGTGTACCTATGATGGAAATTACAGGGCTCTCTCATCTTTTTAAGTGGGAGAACTTGCACAAGAACTTGCACAATTGGTGGCTGACTAAACACTTTTTTGCTCCACTGTGTATATGTATATATATATATATATATATATATATATATATATATATATATATATATGCTGCAAATCTTCCACCAACAAGTTTCTGTGCATGCCAACGAACCACATAACTAAAAGCAAAGCATTAAATATGTTTCAATATACACCGGACCAGAGCCACCTACTTGGACAAAGCAATTATGAGGCCCAGGCAAGAACGTCTTCATTAAACCACTGTGGTCACAAAATACATGGAATTCAGCACAAAGCGGCGTATAAAAGTATTACCCTCCTTTTTCTAGATCTCTTTCTTATTGTTACTATCACTGTTGTAACTATTGTAATATTTATAAAAGCAGTACCCTCCTTTTTCTAGATCTCTTTCTTATTGTTACTATTACTGTTGTAACTAGATTAATATTTATAAAAGCAGTACCCTGCTTTTTCTAGATCTCTTTCTTATTGTTACTATTACTGTTGTAACTATTGTAATATTTATAAAATCAGTACCCTCCTTTTCTAGATCTCTTTCTTATTGTTACTATTACTGTTGTAACTATTGTAATATTTATAAAAGTAGTACCCTCCTTTTTCTAGATCTCAAACTTATTGTTACTATCACTGTTGTAACTATTGTAATATTTATAAAAGTAGTACCCTCCTTTTTCTAGATCTCAAACTTATTGTTACTATCACTGTTGTAACTATTGTAATATTTATAAAATGCATTACCCTCCTTTTTCTTTCTTATTGTTACTATTACTGTTGTAACTATTGTAATATTTATAAAAGCAGTACCCTCCTTTTTCTAGATCTCTTTCTTATTGTTACTATTACTGTTGTAACTATTGTAATATTTATAAAAGCAGTACCCTCCTTTTTCTAGATCTCTTTCTTATTGTTACTATTACTGTTGTAACTATTGTAATATTTATAAAAGCAGTACCCTCCTTTTTCTAGATCTCTTTCTTATTGTTACTATTACTGTTGTAACTATTGTAATATTTATAAAAGCAGTACCCTCCTTTTTCTAGATCTCTTTCTTATTGTTACTATTACTGTTGTAACTATTGTAATATTTATAAAAGTATTACCCTCCTTTTTCTAGATCTCTTTCTTATTGTTACTATTACAACTATTGTAATATTTATAAAAGCAGTACCCTCCTTTTTCTAGATCTCTTTCTTATTGTTACTATTACTGTTGTAACTATTGTAATATTTATAAAAGTATTACCCTCCTTTTTCTAGATCTCTTTCTTATTGTTACTATTACTGTTGTTGCTGTTATTATTATGAGCATCGTTATGTTAATTGTAATTATTAGTATTAGCCCATACAGGGGTTCCCAAACTTTTTAACTGCTCACCAGCAGTTGCTTCCTACAAGCAACCCAGCCTTTTTTAGAGTGTACAATGTCGAAGTTAATGTTCTGTGCTTAATCCTTTGAAAATAGACATGTGAACCAATCAAAATAGATTTAATATTTTAGATTCCTCAAAGTAGCCACCCTTTGCCTTGATGACAGCTTTGCAAACTCTTGGCATTCTCTCAACCAGCTTCATGAGGTAGTCACCTGGAATGGATTTCAATTAACAGGTGTGCCTTGTTAAAAGTTCATTTGTTGAAGTTCTTTCCTTCTTAATGCGTTTGAGCCAATCAGTTGTGTTGTAACAAGGCGGGGGGGTTAGGTAGCCCTATTTGGTAAAAGACCAAGTCCATATTAAGTCAAGAACACCTCAAATAAACAAAGAGAAACGATAGTCAGTCATTACTTTAAAAAATGTCTTTGGTGGTATTACCGAGAATCAGTGTTGTAAAGTACATAAGTAAAAATACTGTAAAGTACTACTTAAGTCATTTTTTGGGGGTATCTGTACTTTATTATTTATATTTTTTGAGAACTTTTCCTTCACTACATTCCTAAAGAAATTAATGTACTTTTTACTCCAAACATTTTTTCTGACACCCAAAAGTACTCGTTCCTTTTTGAATGCTTACATAGACACTTGAACGTGTGTGTGAACGCCTACGAAGAAGGTTTGTCTCCATTGACAGTCCATGTTAAAATTCAACACAGTTTCTTAGGCACTCAGTTACACGTTAGGTGACTTGGTATGACAGTTAGCTACATTTTATTAAACTCCCCTAATCAACCCCTCATAGCCTCAGTGAGTCTCAGTACGAGCACGGGCCATCATTTTTATATGTGTGTCAGTTCAGAATGGCACGTCTTTGTTGTCCCCCCTCTGATTCCTTGCCAGTATTATCTCCATCCATCTACGCTCACGATCTCACTCACACACACACACCATTTATTTATATTCATGCAGGGCTTGAACTGAAATAGTTGCCGGTACTCATGTTGGGTGCTGTTACTGTTTACATTTAGGGATCAGGAGCTCCTCAATACTTTTGAACTAATATTCTGTAAGAGGGACAGAAGCTCCAGCAGTAGAACATTTGTGGTGCTGCTCCTCATCCCCGGTGAACTCCTGCCAGAGTCAACCACAGTATTCATGACATACCATGCGTAATGTATCCAGCTCTATCGACAACAGAAGCGCCTGAATACAAACTGTCCATATCCAGCCGCTGCCTCAATAACAGCACTTAGTCTGCACTACAATTACGTTTCAGAGATACAGAAGTGTGTGTGTGTGTGTGTGTGTGTGTGTGTGTGTGTGTGTGTGTGTGTGTGTGTGTGTGTGTGTGTGTGTGTGTGTGTGTGTGTGTGTGTGTGTGTGTGTGTGTGTGTGTGTGTGTGTGTGTGTGTGTGTGTGTGTGTGTGTGTGTGTGTGTGTGTGTGTGGGTACGTGTGTGTGTGGGTACGTGTGTGTGTGTGTGTGGGTACGTGTGTGTGGTGATGTGTGTGTGTGAGGGGGCATGGAGTTAATGGCTGAACACTGTGAGTGTTTTTCATCTAGTGTTTTATTCTGGTTCACATCCCAGACACCTAACCAAACGGGAGAGTCTATAGGAGATAAACCAGGAAGTTACTAGAATACATGATTCAGTCAACACAGCAGCAAACCCCACACACATAGGTAACCATTAGAGCAGGGGTTCTCAACCAGCGTTAAAGGACGTATCTCCCATGGAGTTTCTGTATCTATGCCACTGATCTGCCAACTCCACCCCACGTCAAGGGCTCTATTGTTCCTCTTGGAGGTGTATGGGCTCTGTCTCTCTGTCTGCCCCTGTCAGGCGAGCTGATCTGATGGTCCTCGTTATGAAGATTACTGCCCTGGCGGCAGACGGGGCTCCACATTTAAAAAAAAAAATCCTTGTTATCACTTAGTTCAATACAATTATGTTTTAAAAAATACATACCTACCTGGTCAGGAGCCTCATTTTTTAAAATACCATTGGTGACATTTTTAGCATATGTGATGCTGTATGCAACAACAACAAAAAAGGGTTTTCCACTCTCTCTGCTCTGAGCTGGTAAAATGATACTCCAGCACCACCTGCTGGACTTCTAGACGTCACTACCTGGTCATTCCAAAGTAGACTGAGTGATGGTAAACCGACTGACTTGACAAGAAGATGAGTAGCGGCGAATTGTTAGTAGTTTAGGATTCAGGCCTTTCCTAAACTGTTATCCCTATGAGGCTCCGCTCCACTCATAGAACTGGAGTTACAACTGCTGTAACTATCGATTCGTTATGACATCATAAGAGAATGTGACAATGACACATTCTAAAAAAAAAAAATCGTTATACTATTGGGACTGTAGACAAGCTTTTCTTATCATTTTGTAATTTCAGAGACTAAATTAAAAACATAAAGTCTGTGAAAAACACTTTAAAGCAGGGGGTTGATTTAAACAATTTGGTTTTGTGGATTTACAATTTGCCAACCGAAGTTATGACATTAGTTATACATTTTAAAGATTTCAGAGTACTGTCAATAAAGGCTATATGATTGCAAAATCATTTTGAAGGTAAGCGGGGCATATATACCTCAAAATCAATTTTCCCAAACAAAAAATAGTGTTTCTTTGCAGGACACAAATTGTCCTCACTTTCAAGAATGCATGAACTGATTCAGCTTGCTTTTATCTGGTTGTCTGGTACGTTTCACCATCCAGGTGTAACGGATGTGAAATGGCTAGCTAGTTAGCGGTGGTGCGCGCTAGCAGCCTTTCAGTCGGTTACGTCACTTGCTCTGAAACCTAGAAGTAGTGGTTCCCCTTGCTCTGCAAGGGCCGCGGCTTTTGTGGAGCGATGGGTAACGATGCTTCGTGGGTGACTGTTGTTGATGTGTGCAGAGGGTCCCTGGTTCGCGCCCGTGTCGGGGCGAGGGGACGGTCTAAAGTTATACTGTTACACAGGCTTGTTAGTTTCACCATCGGGGCTGGTACGTTTCACCGTCCGGGCTGGTTAGTTTCACCGTCCGGGCTGGTTAGTTTGACCATCCGGGCTGGTTAGTTTCACCGTCCGGGCTGGTTAGTTTCACCGTCCGGGCTGGTTAGTTTCACCGTCCGGGCTGGTTAGTTTCACCATCCGGGCTGGTACGTTTCACCATCCGGGCTGGTACGTTTCACCATCCGGGCTGGTACGTTTCACCATCCGGGCTGGTACGTTTCACCATCCGGGCTGGTTAGTTTCACCATCCGGGCTGGTTAGTTTCACCATCCGGGCTGGTACGTTTCACCATCCGGGCTGGTACGTTTCACCATCCGGGCTGGTTAGTTTCACCATCCGGGCTGGTTAGTTTCACCGTCCGGGCTGGTTAGTTTCACCCTCCGGGCTGGTACGTTTCACCATCCAGGCTGGTTAGTCTCACCATCAAGGCTGGTTAGTTTCACCGTCCGGGCTGGTTAGTTTCACCCTCCGGGCTGGTACGTTTCACCGTCCGGGCTGGTTAGTTTCACCGTCCGGGCTGGTTAGTCTCACCGTCCGGGCTGGTACGTTTCACCGTCCGGGCTGGTACGTTTCACCGTCCGGGCTGGTTAGTCTCACCATCCGGGCTGGTACGTTTCACCGTCCGGGCTGGTTAGTCTCACCATCCGGGCTGGTTAGTCTCACCGTCCGGGCTGGTTAGTCTCACCATCCAGGCTGGTTAGTCTCACCGTCCGGGCTGGTACGTTTCACCATCCGGGCTGGTTAGTCTCACCATCCGGGCTGGTTAGTTTCACCATCCGGGCTGGTTAGTTTCACCGTCCGGGCTGGTACGTTTCACCGTCCGGGCTGGTTAGTTTCACCATCTTATTATTTCAGATCTACAGGAGTGTACGTTTCAACATGGCACAGACCGTGGCAACACATCAACTACGTTTGAATTGGATTACATCCAGCTGTTTTGATCGACACAAGATAGATAAAATGATATATTGTTTACCTTCTTACCTATATTCTTGCTACCTTCTTGCCCTTTGCGCTGTCATCTGTGACCAGTAATGTTTGTACCATGTTTTGTGCTGCTAACGGGTTGTTGTCATGTTGTGTTGTTACCATGCTGTGTTGTCATGTGTTGCTGCCATGCTGTGTTGTCATGTGTTGCTACCTTGCTGTGTTGTCATGTGTTGCTGCCATGCTATGTTGTCATGTGTTGCTGCCATGCTGTGTTGTCATGTGTTGCTGCCATGCTATGTTGTCATGTGTTGCTACCTTGCTGTGTTGTCATGTGTTGCTGCATGCTATGTTGTTGTCTTAGGTCTCTCTTTATGTAGTGTTGTGGTGTCTCTCTTTATGTAGTGTTGTGGTGTCTCTCTTGTCGTGATGTTTAGTCCTATATTTTTTATTTTATTTTACATTTTTAATCCCAGCCCCCGTCCCCGCAGGAGGCCTTTTGCCTTCTGGTAGGCCGGCATTGCAAAATAAGAATTTCTTTTTTAACTGACTTGCCTAGTTAAATTAAGGTTAAATAAATAGAAAAACACCTTAGCAGGAAATTATTCTATTTTCAAACGTATTTATTTTATATTTTTTATTGAACCTTTGTTTAAGTTTAGGTAATAATTGACAAGAACAAAAAAGACAAACAAAACAAAAACAGAACACTCTATATGGTGGCGCTCCACCCCGCAGGGGAGCTCTGCTCCTAGTGGTTTTCCCCCTGCTGCCTAGGCAGTGAATAACCTGAGAAAAAATGATGCACACACTTGCAGCCAATAGGAGTACACGTCTCCCTATTTAAAGGGGACGCTTCCCCTCAGTCAACCTCCCGAAAAAAATGATCTTCAGCGAGACTGGGGGTCGGCAGGGCCTTAAGTCCAACGCCCCATTGGGGAGCTCTGCTCCTATTGGTTTAAGGCGGAGCGAAACGCTCCCAAAATGTACTCCCTGCCGAACCTAACTCTGTTGGTATTAAAGACGGGTCAAATAGTACAGTACCACCAGTTACAGGAACTATATCCCTAATCCATCCGCCCAAACACAGTCGTAGACTTGTGGGCAGGACATAAAAACACATGACTCTACTGTGCCACACCCCCAGCCAGGAGTCATGTCATGTAGTCATTCTAACAAGAGAAAACGGACCTGATGGAAACCTTGTCCATTGATCCTGCGTTTCTCCCACCTTAAACCTAGCCTTCCCATCAGCGAAGCTGAGTACAGGCTGAACCAATGTAGAAGACCCTCTTCACTGATTCCTCAGTGTTACCCGCCACACTCAATCCATAGGCAAAGCCAATGATTCGTGGGCAGATAACAGAATATGGGCCAATGACTCTGCCTCAGCAGATAGATGATACCTCAGTGTTCCATCAATTTCAGCGACTGGTCTAATAGTAAAATAACACTAGCTACAGCACTATTTCCCTCATCACTCCGCCCCAACACAGTGCTACACTGGTGGGCAGTCTAGACAGTCCCTGCTTTACTGACAGTGTCAAACAAAGGTTATGTCGCACGTGTCTTACTCTCTGACAACAACAACAAAAGGAGAGCGGACCTAATGGGAACCTTGCCCAAATAGTCCTGCATCTCTTCTTAACTCAAGTTCTCAATTTTAGCCACGCTGAGTACAGAACGAGCTGGAGAGTTGGACGACACGTCTAACAGGTAGAATCGGATAAAAGGAGACGATGACTACCACGACGCCGCTGCACAAATATCCTCTTCCCCTGTTCCTCTGAAAGGGCCGTAGACGCCGCTACTCCACGAGTGGACTGACTCCCTGAGGCAGCGGCCACCATGCTGCCTCGTAAGCCGTCTCAATGCCTTCACAAAGCCAACGAGAACGCCGCTGTTTAGAAAGTGGTCTACCAAGTGTACTAGCACCGTGACACACAAAAAGCTGAGGCGATGACCTAATCGTTGGCGTGCGCTGCACGTGGCACGCCAAGGTGCGCACCGGGCAAAGGCAATGAAGCCTCTCCTCTCTCTGTTCCTTGGAGGGGGGGGGGAAGAAAGCCCATAGCTCAACGGTCTGTGACCTATATGAGCTCTTAATAACCTTTGGCATAAATGCCGGGTTAGGACGTAACACCACTCTGCTCAAGTTGCCATTGTTGGCAAGGCAGTCGGGTCTCATTGAAAGAGTACACAAATCACTGACACGCTTGGCTGTAGTCAAGGCAAAAGAAACTGTGCTGTCTTCAGAGACAACATCTTTGAGGGGGATTTTGATTCAATGGCTCGAACGGTGTCTCACAGAGCGCCTTGAGTACCAAAGTTAAATCCCACTGGGGTAGCATGGTTCTAGCCGCTACGTTCCCAATAGAAACCGCTCCACTAGAGGGTGGCTGAAGACGGTGTCTCTGCCAAAAACCTACTGCTTGTAAAACATGAACTGTAGGAATGAGCGCACGCTCTTGACCTGACAGCACATGGGGTCCACATTCTCTGTGGCACAGCACTGTGAAAACACGTTCCATCTGCTGGCATACGACCTTGATGTGGAACTGGCATGCGCACTCTGTATGGTTCTGATTACTGAATCAGATAACCTACGCCGTCTAGCCTGTCTCTCTCAGGGGCCAAACTCTCAGTGGCTGGCCAATTAGAGGAAATTGCTCTATCATGCCCTCCGCCTGAGACATTGCGTCCTCTCTATGTGGAATTGGCCATGATGGTGCAATCAACATTTGAGTCATCTCCGCGTACCACAGAGCCCCTGGGCAATCGAGGTCTATCAATATGATTGAAGGCCCTCCTGTTCTCACGCGGGCTAGCAGTGGGAGAATGCAGGACCTTGGTGGAATTGTGTACAGGCAAACATCCGGCCTCTGGTGGGCAAAAGCTTCTATCCCTAATGGCGGTTCGTCCTGGGCTCGTAGGGAAAACCATAGGGGACACAGTGTGTTAACACGTAATGCGAACAGGTCCACCTCGGCTCTCCCGAACCGTTCCCATATTTGGAGAACAATGTCAGGGTGCAGCTGCCACTCGTCGTCTCGGGGACCCCCTTGAGACATGAGGTCTGCTCTGACGTTCTGACAGCCTGGAATGTGTGCTGCTGTCAACAAGCGAAGGTGCTCGTGAGCCCACAGCCACAATTCCTCTGCCAGCCGGTGGAGTGCAGGAGACCTGACACCTACTTGGCGATTTATGTAGGCTACTGTGGTTCGGTTGTCTGACCAGATCAACATGTCGCGACCCCATAGGGTAGACACGAAGTGGGTCAGAACCAACAGAACTGTCTCCAACTCCAGGAGGTTGATGTCGCGTCCCGAGGGAGGCCACTCCCCTCCTACCGCCCGAGCCTGACATGTCCCTCCACATCCAGTCAGACAAGCGTCTGTAAACACTGGAATGTAGCAGGACACTCTGCCCATTGGGACCCCTTGTGTCAGAATGCACGCGTCTCTCCAACAGTTCAGGTCCGCTCTGAGCGAGAGGGGAACTACCAACAACCAACGACGGTGCCTTATTGGGTCCATCGCTGTGTTTTGCGCATGTGCAGAAGTCCCAGTGGAACCATGGATTGGGCAGATGACATGAGACCCAAAAGTGTCATGCCGGAATTACATTTACATTTAAGTCATTTAGCAGACGCTCTTATCCAGAGCGACTTACAAATTGGTGCATTCACCTTATGACATCCAGTGGAACAGCCACTTTACAATAGTGCATCTAAATCTTTTAAGGGGGGGGATCAGAAGGATTACTTTATCCTATCCTAGGTATTCCTTAAAGAGGTGGGGTTTCAGGTGTCTCCGGAAGGTGGTGATTGACTCCGCTGTCCTGGCGTCGTGAGGGAGTTTGTTCCACCATTGGGGTGCCAGAGCAGCGAACAGTTTTGACTGGGCTGAGCGGGACCTGTACTTCCTCAGTGGTAGGGAGGCGAGCAGGCCAGAGGTGGATGAACGCAGTGCCCTTGTTTGGGTGTAGGGCCTGATCAGAGCCTGAAGGTACTGAGGTGCCGTTCCCCTCACAGCTCCGTAGGCAAGCACCATGGTCTTGTAGCGGATGCGAGCTTCAGCTTGAGGTGGTGATCCGTCATCCACACTGATATGTCTGCCAGACATGCAGAGATGCGATTCGCCACCTGGTCATCAGAAGGGGGAAAGGAGAAGATTAATTGTGTGTCGTCTGCATAGCAATGATAGGAGAGACCATGTGAGGTTATGACAGAGCCAAGTGACTTGGTGTATAGCGAGAATAGGAGATGGCCTAGAACAGAGCCCTGGGGGACACCAGTGGTGAGAACACGTGTTGAGGAGACAGATTCTCGCCACGCCACCTGGTAGGAGCGACCTGTCAGGTAGGACGCAATCCAAGCGTGGGCCGCGCCGGAGATGCCCAAATCGGAGAGGGTGGAGAGGAGGATTTGATGGTTCACAGTATCGAAGGCAGCCGATAGGTCTAGAAGGATGAGAGCAGAGGAGAGAGAGTTAGCTTTAGCAGTGCGGAGCGCCTCCGTGATATAGAGAAGAGCAGTCTCAGTTGAATGACTAGTCTTGAAACCTGACTGATTTGGATCAAGAAGGTCATTCTGAGAGAGATAGCAGGAGAGCTGGCCAAGGACGGCACGTTCAAGAGTTTTGGAGAGAAAAGAAAGAAGGGATACTGGTCTGTAGTTGTTGACATCGGAGGGATCGAGTGTAGGCTTTTTCAGAAGGGGTGCAATACGCCGTCACCAAGTGATTCGGATAAAACCTTCGTAGGGCTAGCAACAAGGCAGCCCACAGAAGATCTGAAATTCGAGCCTTCATAGTCACAGAGTCTAGCTGCAATCCCAGGTAGACAATCTGATGACTGGGCCAAGACATGCTCTTTCACAAATTCACAGCGAACCCCAGACGTGTGAGATGAATCACTCTGTGTCGTGTGTGCGATCGCCAGCTCTGCTGACGGGGCGAGAACCACTAGGTCGTCTAGGTCGGCTAGTAGCCTTATCCCTTGACGATGCAACGGTTCCAATGCCGGCCCTCCACGCACTTGGAAAAGGTGCGAGGTGCCAGGGTGTACCCAAATGGCATCCTCGTGTAATCGTACGCCACCCCTTGGAAGGCGAAACGCAGAAACTTCCTGTGACGCAGATGCACCGGCACATGAAAGTATGCGTCCTTTAAGTCTCTGCTTACACAAAAGTCCTTGTTTGTGGATACATTCAAGCAGAGGTTTTGTCATAAGCATTCGAAGGGACCGTTTGGCTACGCTCTCGTTGAGAGTGTGTAAATCTGATATTGGCCTCCTTCAACTCCAGTCTTCTTTGGCACCAGGAAGTAGGGCGAAAATACTCTGCTGTTCTTTTGCTCTTTGGTAACTACTGTGACAGCCTTCTTCGCCAAAACGTCCTTCACAAGATCGGATACTTCTCAGGCGTCTTCATCACCACACCCGAAAACTGGGGAAGAAAACTGGGGAGAATTGGATGTCATAACCCTTCTCCAGCGTCTGACTTCGCCAGGAGGAGAGGGTGCAGCATCGCTGCTACTCCGAGTAATGCCCTGAGTGCGGGAGAGTGCGAAGCTGTGGTACTGATAGTAGGAAGGACCTGTATTCCTCTATGGCCCAAGCCACCGCTGTCCCCTGACACTGAAGTGGTGGGACAGCCCAGGGTGGGCTCCGTCCCAAAGGGGGAGGTAATATTGGAGCATTCTGTGAGTAACGGGGGCACCGACACTTTGGTTATACTTGTAACCTCGTGGTTCTAGCCCTCGGTGAACGCAGCATGCCTGAGTCGGTGTGCCATCCCCAAACAGCGGTTGCATCATTGGCCCAACATGGAGCTGTGTACGCAAGCTGTTCCTCAAACCCTTATCCACATTACTCCTCAGAGTGTGTAGTGTAGAGTTGGGGGGACTGTTGGGGGGACTGGAGGACCCAACATTTATTTATTTATTTAAGGTTAACAGTGTGGAGAGAGTTAACATAAGGGTTAAGTTTAAAATCAGATTTTAAGAAGATAGTAGGAGTAGGAGTAGGAGTAGAAGTAGGAGTAGGAGTAGGAGTAGTGGTAGTGGTAGAAGTAGGAGTAGGAGTAGGAGTAGGAGTAGAAGTAGGAGTAGGAGTAGGAGTAGAAGTAGAAGTAGAAGTAGGAGTAGAAGTAGAAGTAGAAGTAGGAGTAGGAGTAGAAATAGGAGTAGGAGTAGAAATAGGAGTAGGAGTAGAAGTAGGAGTAGAAGTTGAAGTAGGAGTAGAAGTAGGAGTAGAAGTAGGAGTAGAAATAGGAGTAGGAGTAGGAGTAGAAGTAGGAGTAGGAGTAGGAGTAGAAGTAGAAGTAGAAGTAGAAGTAGAAATAGGAGTAGGGTGTAGGAGTAGGAGTAGAAGTAGGAGTAGGAGTAGGAGTAGAAGTAGGAGTAGGAGTAGAAGTAGAAATAGGAGTAGGAGTAGGAGTAGAAGTAGAAATAGGAGTAGGAGTAGAAGTAGAAATAGGAGTAGGAGTAGAAGTAGAAATAGGAGTAGGAGTAGGAGTAGAAGTAGAAATAGGAGTAGGAGTAGGAGTAGAAGTAGAAGTAGGAGTAGAAGTAGAGATAGGAGTGGGAGTAGGAGAAGGAGTAGGAGTAGGAGGCTGGCCAGATAGTGATGAACTGAGAGTAGGCTGGCCAGATAGTGATGACCTGAGAGTAACTTGGCCAGGCAGTGATGACCTGAGAGTAACTTGGCCAGATAATGATGACCTGAGAGTAACTTGGCCAGATAGTGATGACCTGAGAATAACTTGACCAGATAGTGATGACCTGAGAGTAACTTGGCCAGATAGTGATGACCTGAGAGTAACTTGGCCAGATAGTGATGACCTGAGAGTAACTTGGCCAGACAGTGATGACCCTAGAGTAACTTGGCCAGACAGTGATGACCTGAGAGTAACTTTGCCAGATAGTGAAGACCTGAGAGTAACTTGGCCAGATAGTGATGACCTGAGAGTAACTTGGCCAGATAGTGATGACCTGAGAGTAACTTGGCCAGATAGTGATGACCTGAGAGTAACTTGACCAGACAGTGATGACCTGAGAGTAACTTGGCCAGATAGTGATGACCTGAGAGTAACTTGGCCAGATAGTGATGACCTGAGAGTAACTTGGCCAGGCAGTGATGACCTGAGAGTAACTTGGCCAGACAGGGATGACCTGAGAGTAACTTGGCCAGATAGTGATGACCTGAGAGTAACTTGACCAGATAGTGATGACCTGAGAGTAACTTGGCCAGATAGTGATGACCTGAGAATAACTTGACCAGATAGTGATGACCTGAGAGTAACTTGGCCAGGCAGTGATGACCTGAGAGTAACCTGGCCAGATAATGATGACCTGAGAGTAACTTGGCCAGATAGTGATGACCTGAGAATAACTTGACCAGACAGTGATGACCTGAGAGTAACTTGGCCAGGCAGTGATGACCTGAGAGTAACTTGGGCAGATAGTGATGACCTGAGAGTAACTTGGCCAGATAGTGATGACCTGAGAGTAACTTGGCCAGACAGTGATGACCTGAGAGTAACTTGGCCAGACAGTAATGACCTGAGAGTAACTTGGCCAGATAGTGATGACCTGAGAGTAACTTGACCAGACAGTGATGACCTGAGAGTAACTTGGCCAGATAGTGATGACCTGAGAGTAACTTGGCCAGATAGTGATGACCTGAGTGTAACTTGGCCAGATAGTGATGACCTGAGAGTAACTTGGCCAGATAGTGATGACCTGAGAGTAACTTGACCAGACAGTGATGACCTGAGAGTAACTTGGCCAGATAGTGATGACCTGAGAATAACTTTGCCAGATAGTGATGACCTGAGAGTAACTTGGCCAGGCAGTGATGACCTGAGAGTAACTTGGCCAGACAGTGATGACCTGAGAGTAACTTGGCCAGATAGTGATGACCTGAGAGTAACTTGACCAGATATTGATGACCTGAGAGTAACTTGGCCAGATAGTGATGACCTGAGAATAACTTGACCAGATAGTGATGACCTGAGAGTAACTTGGCCAGGCAGTGATGACCTGAGAGTAACCTGGCCAGATAATGATGACCTGAGAGTAACTTGGCCAGAGAGTGATGACCTGAGAATAACTTGACCAGATAGTGATGACCTGAGAGTAACTTGGCCAGGCAGAGATGACCTGAGAGTAACCTGGCCAGATAATGATGACCTGAGAGTAACTTGGCCAGATAGTGATGACCTGAGAATAACTTGACCAGATAGTGATGACCTGAGAGTAACTTGGCCAGGCAGTGATGACCTGAGAGTAACTTGGCCAGATAGTGATGACCTGAGAGTAACTTGGCCAGATAGTGATGACCTGAGAGTAACTTGGCCAGATAGTGATGACCTGAGAGTAACTTGGCCAGGCAGTGATGACCTGAGAGTAACTTGGCCAGACAGGGATGACCTGAGAGTAACTTGGCCAGATAGTGATGACCTGAGAGTAACTTGGCCAGATAGTGATGACCTGAGAATAACTTGACCAGATAGTGATGACCTGAGAGTAACTTGGCCAGGCAGTGATGACCTGAGAGTAACCTGGCCAGATAAGGATGACCTGAGAGTAACTTGGCCAGATAGTGATGACCTGAGAATAACTTGACCAGATAGTGATGACCTGAGAGTAACTTGGCCAGGCAGTGATGACCTGAGAGTAACTTGACCAGACAGTGATGACCTGAGAGTAACTTGGCCAGATAGTGATGACCTGAGAGTAACTTGGCCAGACAGTGATGACCTGAGAGTAACTTGGCCAGATAGTGATGACCTGAGAGTAACTTGGCCAGATAGTGATGACCTGAGAGTAACTTGGCCAGACAGTGATGACCTGAGAGTAACTTGGCCAGATAGTGATGACCTGAGAGTAACTTGGCCAGATGGTGATGACCTGAGAGTAACTTGGCCAGATAGTGATGACCTGAGAGTAACATGACCAGATAGTGATGACCTGAGAGTAACTTGGCCAGACAGTAATGACCTGAGAGTAACTTGGCCAGATAGGGATGACCTGAGAGTAACTTGACCAGATAGTGATGATGTGAGAGTAACTTGGCCAGATAGTGATGACCTGAGAATAACTTGACCAGATAGTGATGGCCTGAGAGTAACTTGGCCAGGCAGTGATGACCTGAGAGTAACCTGGCCAGATAATGATGACCTGAGAGTAACTTGGCCAGATAGTGATGACCTGAGAATAACCTGGCCATGCAGTGATGACCTGAGAGTAACTTGGCCAGATAGTGATGACCTGAGAGTAACTTGGCCAGATAGTGATGACCTGAGAATAACTTGACCAGATAGTGATGACCTGAGAGTAACTTGGCCAGGCAGTGATGACCTGAGAGTAACTTGGCCAGATAGTGATGACCTGAGAGTAACTTGGCCAGATAGTGAAGACCTGAGAGTAACTTGGCCAGACAGTGATGACCTGAGAGTAACTTGGTCAGATAGTGATGACCGGAGAGTAACTTGGCCAGATAGTGATGAAATGAGAGTAACTTGACCAGATAGTGATGACCTGAGAGTAACTTGGCCAGATAGTGATGACCTGAGAGTAACTTGACCAGATAGTGATGACCTGAGAGTAACTTGGCCAGATAGTGATGATCTGAGAATAACTTGACCAGATAGTGATGATCTGAGAATAACTTGACCAGATAGTAATGACCTGAGAGTAACTTGGCCATGCAGTGATGACCTGAGAGTAACTTGGCCAGAGAGTGATGACCTGAGAGTAACTTGGCCAGATAGTGAAGACCTGAGAATAACTTGACCAGATAGTGATGACCTGAGAGTAACTTGGCCAGATAGTGATGACCTGAGAGTAACTTGGCCAGACAGTGATGACCTGAGAGTAACTTGACCAGACAGTGATGACCTGAGAGTAACTTGGCCAGATAGTGATGACCTGAGAGTAACTTGGCCAGATAGTGATGACCTGAGAGTAACTTGGCCAGATAGTGATAACCTGAGAGTAACTTGACCAGATAGTGATGACCGGAGAGTAACTTGGCCAGACAGTGATGACCTGAGAGTAACTTGGCCAGATAGTGATGACCTGAGAGTAACTTGGCCAGATAGTGATGCCCTGAGAGTAACTTGACCAGATAGTGATGACCTGAGAGTACCTTGGCCAGATAGTGATGACCTGAGAGTAACTTGACCAGATAGTGATGACCTGAGAGTAACTTGACCAGATAGTGATGACCTGAGAGTAACTTGGCCAGACAGTGATGACCTGAGAGTAACTTGGCCAGATAGTGATGACCTGAGAGTAACTTGGCCAGATAGTGATGACCTGTGAGTAACTTGACCAGACAGTGATGACCTGAGAGTAACTTGGCCAGATAGTGATGACCTGAGAGTAACTTGGCCAGATAGTGATGACCTGAGAGTAACTTGGCCAGATAGTGATGCCCTGAGAGTAACTTGACCAGATAGTGATGACCTGAGAGTACCTTGGCCAGATAGTGATGACCTGAGAGTAACTTGACCAGATAGTGATGACCTTAGAGTAACTTGGCCAGATAATGATGACCTGAGAGTAACTTGGCCAGATAGTGATGACCTGAGAATAACCTGGCCATGCAGTGATGACCTGAGAATAACTTGGCCAGATAGTGATGACCTGAGAGTAACTTGGCCAGATAGTGATGACCTGAGAATAACTTGACCAGATAGTGATGACCTGAGAGTAACTTGGCCAGGCAGTGATGACCTGAGAGTAACTTGGCCAGATAGTGATGACCTGAGAGTAACTTGGCCAGATAGTGAAGACCTGAGAGTAACTTGGCCAGACAGTGATGACCTGAGAGTAACTTGGTCAGATAGTGATGACCGGAGAGTAACTTGGCCAGATAGTGATGAAATGAGAGTAACTTGACCAGATAGTGATGACCTGAGAGTAACTTGGCCAGATAGTGATGACCTGAGAGTAACTTGACCAGATAGTGATGACCTGAGAGTAACTTGGCCAGATAGTGATGATCTGAGAATAACTTGACCAGATAGTGATGATCTGAGAATAACTTTACCAGATAGTAATGACCTGAGAGTAACTTGGCCATGCAGTGATGACCTGAGAGTAACTTGGCCAGAGAGTGATGACCTGAGAGTTACTTGGCCAGATAGTGATGACCTGAGAATAACTTGACCAGATAGTGATGACCTGAGAGTAACTTGGCCAGATAGTGATGACCTGAGAGTAACTTGGCCAGACAATGATGACCTGAGAGTAACTTGACCAGACAGTGATGACCTGAGAGTAACTTGGCCAGATAGTGATGACCTGAGAGTAACTTGGCCAGATAGTGATGACCTGAGAGTAACTTGGCCAGATAGTGATAACCTGAGAGTAACTTGACCAGATAGTGATGACCTGAGAGTAACTTGGCCAGACAGTGATGACCTGAGAGTAACTTGGCCAGATAGTGATGACCTGAGAGTAACTTGGCCAGATAGTGATGCCCTGAGAGTAACTTGACCAGATAGTGATGACCTGAGAGTACCTTGGCTAGATAGTGATGACCTGAGAGTAACTTGACCAGATAGTGATGACCTGAGAGTAACTTGACCAGATAGTGATGACCTGAGAGTAACTTGGCCAGACAGTGATGACCTGAGAGTAACTTGGCCAGATAGTGATGACCTGAGAGTAACTTGGCCAGATAGTGATGACCTGTGAGTAACTTGACCAGACAGTGATGACCTGAGAGTAACTTGGCCAGATAGTGATGACCTGAGAGTAACTTGGCCAGATAGTGATGACCTGAGAGTAACTTGGCCAGATAGTGATGCCCTGAGAGTAACTTGACCAGATAGTGATGACCTGAGAGTACCTTGGCCAGATATTGATGACCTGAGAGTAACTTGACCAGATAGTGATGACCTGAGAGTAACTTGACCAGATAGTGATGACCTGAGAGTAACTTGGCCAGACAGTGATGACCTGAGAGTAACTTGGCCAGATAGTGATGACCTGAGCGTAACTTGGCCAGATAGTGATGACCTGTGAGTAACTTGACCAGACAGTGATGACCTGAGAGTAACTTGGCCAGATAGTGATGACCTGAGAGTAACTTGGCCAGATAGTGATGACCTGAGAGTAACTTGGCCAGGCAGTGATGACCTGAGAGTAACTTGGCCAGACAGTGATGACCTGAGAGTAACTTGGCCAGATAGTGATGACCTGAGAGTAACTTGACCAGATAGTGATGACCTGAGAGTAACTTGGCCAGATAGTGATGACCTGAGAATAACTTGACCAGATAGTGATGACCTGAGAGTAACTTGGCCAGGCAGTGATGACCTGAGAGTAACCTGGCCAGATAATGATGACCTGAGAGTAACTTGGCCAGATAGTGATGACCTGAGAATAACTTGATCAGATAGTGATGACCTGAGAGTAACTTGGCCAGGCAGTGATGACCTGAGAGTCACTTGGCCAGATAGTGATGACCTGAGAGTAACTTGGCCAGACAGTGATGACCTGAGAGTAACTTGGCCAGACAGTGATGACCTGAGAATAACTTGACCAGATAGTGATGACCTGAGAGTAACTTGGCCAGATAGTGATGACCTGAGAGTAACTTGGCCAGACAATGATGACCTGAGAGTAACTTGACCAGATAGTGATGACCTGAGAGTAACTTGGCCAGACAGTGATGACCTGAGAGTAACTTGGCCAGATACTGATGACCTGAGAGTAACTTGGCCAGATAGTGATGACCTGTGAGTAACTTGACCAGACAGTGATGACCTGAGAGTAACTTGGCCAGATAGTGATGACCTGAGAGTAACTTGGCCAGATAGTGATGACCTGAGAGTAACTTGGCCAGATAGTGATGCCCTGAGAGTAACTTGACCAGATAGTGATGACCTGAGAGTACCTTGGCCAGATAGTGATGACCTGAGAGTAACTTGACCAGATAGTGATGACCTGAGAGTAACTTGACCAGATAGTGATGACCTGAGAGTAACTTGGCCAGACAGTGATGACCTGAGAGTAACTTGGCCAGATAGTGATGACCTGAGAGTAACTTGGCCAGATAGTGATGACCTGTGAGTAACTTGACCAGACAGTGATGACCTGAGAGTAACTTGGCCAGATAGTGATGACCTGAGAGTAACTTGACCAGATAGTGATGACCTGAGAGTAACTTGGCCAGACAGTGATGACCTGAGAGTAACTTGGCCAGATAGTGATGACCTGAGAATAACCTGGCCATGCAGTGATGACCTGAGAGTAACTTGGCCAGATAGTGATGACCTGAGAGTAACTTGGCCAGATAGTGATGACCTGAGAATAACTTGACCAGATAGTGATGACCTGAGAGTAACTTGGCCAGATAGTGATGACCTGAGAGTAACTTGGCCAGATAGTGAAGACCTGAGAGTAACTTGGCCAGACAGTGATGACCTGAGAGTAACTTGGTCAGATAGTGATGACCGGAGAGTAACTTGGCCAGATAGTGATGAAATGAGAGTAACTTGACCAGATAGTGATGACCTGAGAGTAACTTGGCCAGATAGTGATGACCTGAGAGTAACTTGACCAGATAGTGATGACCTGAGAGTAACTTGGCCAGATAGTGATGATCTGAGAATAACTTGACCAGATAGTGATGATCTGAGAATAACTTGACCAGATAGTAATGACCTGAGAGTAACTTGGCCATGCAGTGATGACCTGAGAGTAACTTGGCCAGAGAGTGATGACCTGAGAGTAACTTGGCCAGATAGTGATGACCTGAGAATAACTTGACCAGATAGTGATGACCTGAGAGTAACTTGGCCAGATAGTGATGACCTGAGAGTAACTTGGCCAGACAATGATGACCTGAGAGTAACTTGACCAGACAGTGATGACCTGAGAGTAACTTGGCCAGATAGTGATGACCTGAGAGTAACTTGGCCAGATAGTGATGACCTGAGAGTAACTTGGCCAGATAGTGATAACCTGAGAGTAACTTGACCAGATAGTGATGACCTGAGAGTAACTTGGCCAGACAGTGATGACCTGAGAGTAACTTGGCCACATAGTGATGACCTGAGAGTAACTTGGCCAGATAGTGATGCCCTGAGAGTAACTTGACCAGATAGTGATGACCTGAGAGTACCTTGGCCAGATAGTGATGACCTGAGAGTAACTTGACCAGATAGTGATGACCTGAGAGTAACTTGACCAGATAGTGATGACCTGAGAGTAACTTGGCCAGACAGTGATGACCTGAGAGTAACTTGGCCAGATAGTGATGACCTGAGAGTAACTTGGCCAGATAGTGATGACCTGAGAGTAACTTGGCCAGGCAGTGATGACCTGAGAGTAACTTGGCCAGACAGTGATGACCTGAGAGTAACTTGGCCAGATAGTGATGACCTGAGAGTAACTTGACCAGATAGTGATGACCTGAGAGTAACTTGGCCAGATAGTGATGACCTGAGAATAACTTGACCAGATAGTGATGACCTGAGAGTAACTTGGCCAGGCAGTAATGACCTGAGAGTAACCTGGCCAGATAATGATGACCTGAGAGTAACTTGGCCAGATAGTGATGACCTGAGAATAACTTGATCAGATAGTGATGACCTGAGAGTAACTTGGCCAGGCAGTGATGACCTGAGAGTCACTTGGCCAGATAGTGATGACCTGAGAGTAACTTGGCCAGACAGTGATGACCTGAGAGTAACTTGGCCAGACAGTGATGACCTGAGAATAACTTGACCAGATAGTGATGACCTGAGAGTAACTTGGCCAGATAGTGATGACCTGAGAGTAACTTGGCCAGACAATGATGACCTGAGAGTAACTTGACCAGATAGTGATGACCTGAGAGTAACTTGGCCAGACAGTGATGACCTGAGAGTAACTTGGCCAGATAGTGATGACCTGAGAGTAACTTGGCCAGATAGTGATGACCTGTGAGTAACTTGACCAGACAGTGATGACCTGAGAGTAACTTGGCCAGATAGTGATGACCTGAGAGTAACTTGGCCAGATAGTGATGACCTGAGAGTAACTTGGCCAGATAGTGATGCCCTGAGAGTAACTTGACCAGATAGTGATGACCTGAGAGTACCTTGGCCAGATAGTGATGACCTGAGAGTAACTTGACCAGATAGTGATGACCTGAGAGTAACTTGACCAGATAGTGATGACCTGAGAGTAACTTGGCCAGACAGTGATGACCTGAGAGTAACTTGGCCAGATAGTGATGACCTGAGAGTAACTTGGCCAGATAGTGATGACCTGTGAGTAACTTGACCAGACAGTGATGACCTGAGAGTAACTTGGCCAGATAGTGATGACCTGAGAGTAACTTGGCCAGATAGTGATGACCTGAGAGTAACTTGGCCAGGCAGTGATGACCTGAGAGTAACTTGGCCAGGCAGTGATGACCTGAGAGTAACTTGGCCAGACAGTGATGACCTGAGAGTAACTTGGCCAGATAGTGATGACCTGAGAGTAACTTGACCAGATAGTGATGACCTGAGAGTAACTTGGCCAGATAGTGATGACCTGAGAATAACTTGACCAGATAGTGATGACCTGAGAGTAACTTGGCCAGGCAGTGATGACCTGAGAGTAACCTGGCCAGATAATGATGACCTGAGAGTAACTTGGCCAGATAGTGATGACCTGAGAATAACTTGATCAGATAGTGATGACCTGAGAGTAACTTGGCCAGGCAGTGATGACCTGAGAGTCACTTGGCCAGATTGTGATGACCTGAGAGTAACTTGGCCAGACAGTGATGACCTGAGAGTAACTTGGCCAGACAGTGATGACCTGAGAATAACTTGACCAGATAGTGATGACCTGAGAGTAACTTGGCCAGATAGTGATGACCTGAGAGTAACTTGGCCAGACAATGATGACCTGAGAGTAACTTGACCAGACAGTGATGACCTGAGAGTAACTTGGCCAGATAGTGATGACCTGAGAGTAACTTGGCCAGATAGTGATGACCTGAGAGTAACTTGGCCAGATAGTGATAACCTGAGAGTAACTTGACCAGATAGTGATGACCTGAGAGTAACTTGGCCAGACAGTGATGACCTGAGAGTAACTTGGCCAGATAGTGATGACCTGAGAGTAACTTGGCCAGATAGTGATGCCCTGAGAGTAACTTGACCAGATAGTGATGACCTGAGAGTACCTTGGCCAGATAGTGATGACCTGAGAGTAACTTTACCAGATAGTGATGACCTGAGAGTAACTTGACCAGATAGTGATGACCTGAGAGTAACTTGGCCAGACAGTGATGACCTGAGAGTAACTTGGCCAGATAGTGATGACCTGAGAGTAACTTGGCCAGATAGTGATGACCTGTGAGTAACTTGACCAAACAGTGATGACCTGAGAGTAACTTGGCCAGATAGTGATGACCTGAGAGTAACTTGGCCAGATAGTGATGACCTGAGAGTAACTTGGCCAGGCAGTGATGACCTGAGAGTAACTTGGCCAGACAGTGATGACCTGAGAGTAACTTGGCCAGATAGTGATGACCTGAGAGTAACTTGACCAGATAGTGATGACCTGAGAGTAACTTGGCCAGATAGTGATGACCTGAGAATAACTTGACCAGATAGTGATGACCTGAGAGTAACTTGGCCAGGCAGTGATGACCTGAGAGTAACCTGGCCAGATAATGATGACCTGAGAGTAACTTGGCCAGATAGTGATGACCTGAGAATAACTTGACCAGATAGTGATGACCTGAGAGTAACTTGGCCAGGCAGTGATGACCTGAGAGTCACTTGGCCAGATAGTGATGACCTGAGGGTAACTTGGCCAGACAGTGATGACCTGAGAGTAACTTGGCCAGACAGTGATGACCTGAGAGTAACTTGGCCAGATAGTGATGACCTGAGAGTAACTTGGCCAGATAGTGATGACCTGAGAGTAACTTGACCAGATAGTGATGACGTGAGAGTAACTTGGCCAGATAGTGATGACCTGAGAATAACTTGACCAGATAGTGATGGCCTGAGAGTAACTTGGCCAGGCAGTGATGACCTGAGAGTAACCTGGCCAGATAATGATGACCTGAGAGTAACTTGGCCAGATAGTGATGACCTGATAATAACCTGGCCATGCAGTGATGACCTGAGAGTAACTTGGCCAGATAGTGATGACCTGAGAGTAACTTGGCCAGATAGTGATGAGCTGAGAATAACTTGACCAGATAGTGATGACCTGAGAGTAACTTGGCCAAGCAGTGATGACCTGAGAGTAACTTGGCCAGATAGTGATGACCTGAGAGTAACTTGGCCAGATAGTGAAGACCTGAGAGTAACTTGGCCAGACAGTGATGACCTGAGAGTAACTTGGTCAGATAGTGATGACCTGAGAGTAACTTGGCCAGATAGTGATGACCTGAGAGTAACTTGGCCAGATAGTGATAACCTGAGAGTAACTTGACCAGATAGTGATGACCTGAGAGTAACTTGGCCAGATAGTGATGACCTGAGAGTAACTCGGCCAGATAGTGATGCCCTGAGAGTAACTTGACCAGATAGTGATGACCTGAGAGTACCTTGTCCAGATAGTGATGACCTGAGAGTAACTTGACCAGATAGTGATGACCTGAGAGTAACTTGACCAGATATTGATGACCTGAGAGTAACTTGGCCAGACAGTGATGACCTGAGAGTAACTTGGCCAGATAGTGATGACCTGAGAGTAACTTGGCCAGATAGTGATGACCTGTGAGTAACTTGACCAGACAGTGATGACCTGAGAGTAACTTGGCCAGATAGTGATGACCTGAGAGTAACTTGGCCAGATAGTGATGACCTGAGAGTAACTTGGCCAGGCAGTGATGACCTGAGAGTAACTTGGCCAGACAGTGATGACCTGAGAGTAACTTGGCCAGATAGTGATGACCTGTGAGTAACTTGACCAGACAGTGATGACCTGAGAGTAACTTGGCCAGATAGTGATGACCTGAGAGTAACTTGGCCAGATAGTGATGACCTGAGAGTAACTTGGCCAGGCAGTGATGACCTGAGAGTAACTTGGCCAGACAGTGATGACCTGAGAGTAACTTGGCCAGATAGTGATGACCTGAGAGTAACTTGACCAGATAGTGATGACCTGAGAGTAACTTGGCCAGATAGTGATGACCTGAGAATAACTTGACCAGATAGTGATGACCTGAGAGTAACTTGGCCAGGCAGTGATGACCTGAGAGTAACCTGGCCAGATAATGATGACCTGAGAGTAACTTGGCCAGATAGTGATGACCTGAGAATAACTTGACCAGATAGTGATGACCTGAGAGTAACTTGGCCAGACAATGATGACCTGAGAGTAACTTGACCAGACAGTGATGACCTGAGAGTAACTTGGCCAGATAGTGATGACCTGAGAGTAACTTGGCCAGATAGTGATGACCTGAGAGTAACTTGGCCAGATAGTGATAACCTGAGAGTAACTTGACCAGATAGTGATGACCTGAGAGTAACTTGGCCAGACAGTGATGACCTGAGAGTAACTTGGCCAGATAGTGATGACCTGAGAGTAACTCGGCCAGATAGTGATGCCCTGAGAGTAACTTGACCAGATAGTGATGACCTGAGAGTACCTTGGCTAGATAGTGATGACCTGAGAGTAACTTGACCAGATAGTGATGACCTGAGAGTAACTTGACCAGATAGTGATGACCTGAGAGTAACTTGGCCAGACAGTGATGACCTGAGAGTAACTTGGCCAGATAGTGATGACCTGAGAGTAACTTGGCCAGATAGTGATGACCTGTGAGTAACTTGACCAGACAGTGATGACCTGAGAGTAACTTGGCCAGATAGTGATGACCTGAGAGTAACTTGGCCAGATAGTGATGACCTGAGAGTAACTTGGCCAGGCAGTGATGACCTGAGAGTAACTTGGCCAGACAGTGATGACCTGAGAGTAACTTGGCCAGATAGTGATGACCTGAGAGTAACTTGACCAGATAGTGATGACCTGAGAGTAACTTTGCCAGATAGTGATGACCTGAGAATAACTTGACCAGATAGTGATGACCTAAGAGTAACTTGGCCAGGCAGTGATGACCTGAGAGTAACCTGGCCAGATAATGATGACCTGAGAGTAACTTGGCCAGATAGTGATGACCTGAGAATAACTTGACCAGATAGTGATGACCTGAGAGTAACTTGGCCAGGCAGTGATGACCTGAGAGTCACTTGGCCAGATTGTGATGACCTGAGAGTAACTTGGCCAGACAGTGATGACCTGAGAGTAACTTGGCCAGACAGTGATGACCTGAGAATAACTTGACCAGATAGTGATGACCTGAGAGTAACTTGGCCAGATAGTGATGACCTGAGAGTAACTTGGCCAGACAATGATGACCTGAGAGTAACTTGACCAGACAGTGATGACCTGAGAGTAACTTGGCCAGATAGTGATGACCTGAGAGTAACTTGGCCAGATAGTGATGACCTGAGAGTAACTTGGCCAGATAGTGATAACCTGAGAGTAACTTGACCAGATAGTGATGACCTGAGAGTAACTTGGCCAGACAGTGATGACCTGAGAGTAACTTGGCCAGATAGTGATGACCTGAGAGTAACTTGGCCAGATAGTGATGCCCTGAGAGTAACTTGACCAGATAGTGATGACCTGAGAGTACCTTGGCCAGATAGTGATGACCTGAGAGTAACTTTACCAGATAGTGATGACCTGAGAGTAACTTGACCAGATAGTGATGACCTGAGAGTAACTTGGCCAGACAGTGATGACCTGAGAGTAACTTGGCCAGATAGTGATGACCTGAGAGTAACTTGGCCAGATAGTGATGACCTGTGAGTAACTTGACCAAACAGTGATGACCTGAGAGTAACTTGGCCAGATAGTGATGACCTGAGAGTAACTTGGCCAGATAGTGATGACCTGAGAGTAACTTGGCCAGGCAGTGATGACCTGAGAGTAACTTGGCCAGACAGTGATGACCTGAGAGTAACTTGGCCAGATAGTGATGACCTGAGAGTAACTTGACCAGATAGTGATGACCTGAGAGTAACTTGGCCAGATAGTGATGACCTGAGAATAACTTGACCAGATAGTGATGACCTGAGAGTAACTTGGCCAGGCAGTGATGACCTGAGAGTAACCTGGCCAGATAATGATGACCTGAGAGTAACTTGGCCAGATAGTGATGACCTGAGAATAACTTGACCAGATAGTGATGACCTGAGAGTAACTTGGCCAGGCAGTGATGACCTGAGAGTCACTTGGCCAGATAGTGATGACCTGAGGGTAACTTGGCCAGACAGTGATGACCTGAGAGTAACTTGGCCAGACAGTGATGACCTGAGAGTAACTTGGCCAGATAGTGATGACCTGAGAGTAACTTGGCCAGATAGTGATGACCTGAGAGTAACTTGACCAGATAGTGATGACGTGAGAGTAACTTGGCCAGATAGTGATGACCTGAGAATAACTTGACCAGATAGTGATGGCCTGAGAGTAACTTGGCCAGGCAGTGATGACCTGAGAGTAACCTGGCCAGATAATGATGACCTGAGAGTAACTTGGCCAGATAGTGATGACCTGATAATAACCTGGCCATGCAGTGATGACCTGAGAGTAACTTGGCCAGATAGTGATGACCTGAGAGTAACTTGGCCAGATAGTGATGAGCTGAGAATAACTTGACCAGATAGTGATGACCTGAGAGTAACTTGGCCAAGCAGTGATGACCTGAGAGTAACTTGGCCAGATAGTGATGACCTGAGAGTAACTTGGCCAGATAGTGAAGACCTGAGAGTAACTTGGCCAGACAGTGATGACCTGAGAGTAACTTGGTCAGATAGTGATGACCTGAGAGTAACTTGGCCAGATAGTGATGACCTGAGAGTAACTTGGCCAGATAGTGATAACCTGAGAGTAACTTGACCAGATAGTGATGACCTGAGAGTAACTTGGCCAGATAGTGATGACCTGAGAGTAACTCGGCCAGATAGTGATGCCCTGAGAGTAACTTGACCAGATAGTGATGACCTGAGAGTACCTTGTCCAGATAGTGATGACCTGAGAGTAACTTGACCAGATAGTGATGACCTGAGAGTAACTTGACCAGATATTGATGACCTGAGAGTAACTTGGCCAGACAGTGATGACCTGAGAGTAACTTGGCCAGATAGTGATGACCTGAGAGTAACTTGGCCAGATAGTGATGACCTGTGAGTAACTTGACCAGACAGTGATGACCTGAGAGTAACTTGGCCAGATAGTGATGACCTGAGAGTAACTTGGCCAGATAGTGATGACCTGAGAGTAACTTGGCCAGGCAGTGATGACCTGAGAGTAACTTGGCCAGACAGTGATGACCTGAGAGTAACTTGGCCAGATAGTGATGACCTGTGAGTAACTTGACCAGACAGTGATGACCTGAGAGTAACTTGGCCAGATAGTGATGACCTGAGAGTAACTTGGCCAGATAGTGATGACCTGAGAGTAACTTGGCCAGGCAGTGATGACCTGAGAGTAACTTGGCCAGACAGTGATGACCTGAGAGTAACTTGGCCAGATAGTGATGACCTGAGAGTAACTTGACCAGATAGTGATGACCTGAGAGTAACTTGGCCAGATAGTGATGACCTGAGAATAACTTGACCAGATAGTGATGACCTGAGAGTAACTTGGCCAGGCAGTGATGACCTGAGAGTAACCTGGCCAGATAATGATGACCTGAGAGTAACTTGGCCAGATAGTGATGACCTGAGAATAACTTGACCAGATAGTGATGACCTGAGAGTAACTTGGCCAGACAATGATGACCTGAGAGTAACTTGACCAGACAGTGATGACCTGAGAGTAACTTGGCCAGATAGTGATGACCTGAGAGTAACTTGGCCAGATAGTGATGACCTGAGAGTAACTTGGCCAGATAGTGATAACCTGAGAGTAACTTGACCAGATAGTGATGACCTGAGAGTAACTTGGCCAGACAGTGATGACCTGAGAGTAACTTGGCCAGATAGTGATGACCTGAGAGTAACTCGGCCAGATAGTGATGCCCTGAGAGTAACTTGACCAGATAGTGATGACCTGAGAGTACCTTGGCTAGATAGTGATGACCTGAGAGTAACTTGACCAGATAGTGATGACCTGAGAGTAACTTGACCAGATAGTGATGACCTGAGAGTAACTTGGCCAGACAGTGATGACCTGAGAGTAACTTGGCCAGATAGTGATGACCTGAGAGTAACTTGGCCAGATAGTGATGACCTGTGAGTAACTTGACCAGACAGTGATGACCTGAGAGTAACTTGGCCAGATAGTGATGACCTGAGAGTAACTTGGCCAGATAGTGATGACCTGAGAGTAACTTGGCCAGGCAGTGATGACCTGAGAGTAACTTGGCCAGACAGTGATGACCTGAGAGTAACTTGGCCAGATAGTGATGACCTGAGAGTAACTTGACCAGATAGTGATGACCTGAGAGTAACTTTGCCAGATAGTGATGACCTGAGAATAACTTGACCAGATAGTGATGACCTAAGAGTAACTTGGCCAGGCAGTGATGACCTGAGAGTAACCTGGCCAGATAATGATGACCTGAGAGTAACTTGGCCAGATAGTGATGACCTGAGAATAACTTGACCAGATAGTGATGACCTGAGAGTAACTTGGCCAGGCAGTGATGACCTGAGAGTCACTTGGCCAGATAGTGATGACCTGAGAGTAACTTGGCCAGACAGTGATGACCTGAGAGTAACTTGGCCAGACAGTGATGACCTGAGAGTAACTTGGCCAGATAGTGATGACCTGAGAGTAACTTGGCCAGATAGTGATGACCTGAGAGTAACTTGACCAGATAGTGATAACCTGAGAGTAACTTGACCAGATAGTGATGACCTGAGAGTAACTTGGCCAGACAGTGATGACCTGAGAGTAACTTGGCCAGATAGTGATGACCTGAGAGTAACTTGGCCAGATAGTGATGACCTGAGAGTAACTTGGCCAGATAGTGATGACCTGAGAGTAACTTGACCAGATAGTGATGACGTGAGAGTAACTTGGCCAGATAGTGATGACCTGAGAGTAACTTGGCCAGATAGTGATGACCTGAGAGTAACTTGGCCAGATAGTGATGACCTGAGAGTAACTTGACCAGATAGTGATAACCTGAGAGTAACTTGACCAGATAGTGATGACCTGAGAGTAACTTGGCCAGACAGTGATGACCTGAGAGTAACTTGGCCAGATAGTGATGACCTGAGAGTAACTTGGCCAGATAGTGATGACCTGAGAGTAACTTGGCCAGATAGTGATGACCTGAGAGTAACTTGACCAGATAGTGATGACGTGAGAGTAACTTGGCCAGATAGTGATGACCTGAGAATAACTTGACCAGATAGTGATGGCCTGAGAGTAACTTGGCCAGGCAGTGATGACCTGAGAGTAACCTGGCCAGATAATGATGACCTGAGAGTAACTTGGCCAGATAGTGATGACCTGATAATAACCTGGCCATGCAGTGATGACCTGAGAGTAACTTGGCCAGATAGTGATGACCTGAGAGTAACTTGGCCAGATAGTGATGAGCTGAGAATAACTTGACCAGATAGTGATGACCTGAGAGTAACTTGGCCAGGCAGTGATGACCTGAGAGTAACTTGGCCAGATAGTGATGACCTGAGAGTAACTTGGCCAGATAGTGAAGACCTGAGAGTAACTTGGCCAGACAGTGATGACCTGAGAGTAACTTGGTCAGATAGTGATGACCTGAGAGTAACTTGGCCAGATAGTGATGACCTGAGAGTAACTTGGCCAGATAGTGATGACCTGAGAGTAACTTGACCAGATAGTGATGACCTGAGAGTAACTTGGCCAGATAGTGATGACCTGAGAGTAACTCGGCCAGATAGTGATGCCCTGAGAGTAACTTGACCAGATAGTGATGACCTGAGAGTACCTTGGCCAGATAGTGATGACCTGAGAGTAACTTGACCAGATAGTGATGACCTGAGAGTAACTTGACCAGATATTGATGACCTGAGAGTAACTTGGCCAGACAGTGATGACCTGAGTGTAACTTGGCCAGATAGTGATGACCTGAGAGTAACTTGGCCAGATAGTGATGACCTGTGAGTAACTTGACCAGACAGTGATGACCTGAGAGTAACTTGGCCAGATAGTGATGACCTGAGAGTAACTTGGCCAGATAGTGATGACCTGAGAGTAACTTGGCCAGGCAGTGATGACCTGAGAGTAACTTGGCCAGACAGTGATGACCTGAGAGTAACTTGGCCAGATAGTGATGACCTGTGAGTAACTTGACCAGACAGTGATGACCTGAGAGTAACTTGGCCAGATAGTGATGACCTGAGAGTAACTTGGCCAGATAGTGATGACCTGAGAGTAACTTGGCCAGGCAGTGATGACCTGAGAGTAACTTGGCCAGACAGTGATGACCTGAGAGTAACTTGGCCAGATAGTGATGACCTGAGAGTAACTTGACCAGATAGTGATGACCTGAGAGTAACTTGGCCAGATAGTGATGACCTGAGAATAACTTGACCAGATAGTGATGACCTGAGAGTAACTTGGCCAGGCAGTGATGACCTGAGAGTAACCTGGCCAGATAATGATGACCTGAGAGTAACTTGGCCAGATAGTGATGACCTGAGAATAACTTGACCAGATAGTGATGACCTGAGAGTAACTTGGCCAGACAATGATGACCTGAGAGTAACTTGACCAGACAGTGATGACCTGAGAGTAACTTGGCCAGATAGTGATGACCTGAGAGTAACTTGGCCAGACAGTGATGACCTGAGAGTAACTTGGCCAGATAGTGATGACCTGAGAGTAACTCGGCCAGATAGTGATGCCCTGAGAGTAACTTGACCAGATAGTGATGACCTGAGAGTACCTTGGCCAGATAGTGATGACCTGAGAGTAACTTGACCAGATAGTGATGACCTGAGAGTAACTTGACCAGATAGTGATGACCTGAGAGTAACTTGGCCAGACAGTGATGACCTGAGAGTAACTTGGCCAGATAGTGATGACCTGAGAGTAACTTGGCCAGATAGTGATGACCTGTGAGTAACTTGACCAGACAGTGATGACCTGAGAGTAACTTGGCCAGATAGTGATGACCTGAGAGTAACTTGGCCAGATAGTGATGACCTGAGAGTAACTTGGCCAGGCAGTGATGACCTGAGAGTAACTTGGCCAGACAGTGATGACCTGAGAGTAACTTGGCCAGATAGTGATGACCTGAGAGTAACTTGACCAGATAGTGATGACCTGAGAGTAACTTGGCCAGATAGTGATGACCTGAGAATAACTTGACCAGATAGTGATGACCTAAGAGTAACTTGGCCAGGCAGTGATGACCTGAGAGTAACCTGGCCAGATAATGATGACCTGAGAGTAACTTGGCCAGATAGTGATGACCTGAGAATAACTTGACCAGATAGTGATGACCTGAGAGTAACTTGGCCAGGCAGTGATGACCTGAGAGTCACTTGGCCAGATAGTGATGACCTGAGAGTAACTTGGCCAGACAGTGATGACCTGAGAGTAACTTGGCCAGACAGTGATGACCTGAGAGTAACTTGGCCAGATAGTGATGACCTGAGAGTAACTTGGCCAGATAGTGATGACCTGAGAGTAACTTGACCAGATAGTGATGACGTGAGAGTAACTTGGCCAGATAGTGATGACCTGAGAATAACTTGACCAGATAGTGATGGCCTGAGAGTAACTTGGCCAGGCAGTGATGACCTGAGAGTAACCTGGCCAGATAATGATGACCTGAGAGTAACTTGGCCAGATAGTGATGACCTGAGAGTAACTTGGCCAGATAGTGATGACCTGAGAATAACTTGACCAGATAGTGATGACCTGAGAGTAACTTGGCCAGGCAGTGATGACCTGAGAGTAACTTGGCCAGATAGTGATGACCTGAGAGTAACTTGGCCAGATAGTGAAGACCTGAGAGTAACTTGGCCAGACAGTGATGACCTGAGAGTAACTTGGTCAGATAGTGATGACCTGAGAGTAACTTGGCCAGATAGTGATGAAATGAGAGTAACTTGACCAGATAGTGATGACCTGAGAGTAACTTGGCCAGATAGTGATGACCTGAGAGTAACTTGACCAGATAGTGATGACCTGAGAGTAACTTGGCCAGATAGTGATGATCTGAGAATAACTTGACCAGATAGTGATGATCTGAGAATAACTTGACCAGATAGTAATGACCTGAGAGTAACTGGCCATGCAGTGATGACCTGAGAGTAACTTGGCCAGAGAGTGATGACCTGAGAGTAACTTGGCCAGATAGTGATGACCTGAGAATAACTTGACCAGATAGTGATGACCTGAGAGTAACTTGGCCAGATAGTGATGACCTGAGAGTAACTTGGCCAGACAATGATGACCTGAGAGTAACTTGACCAGACAGTGATGACCTGAGAGTAACTTGGCCAGATAGTGATGACCTGAGAGTAACTTGGCCAGATAGTGATGACCTGAGAGTAACTTGGCCAGATAGTGATAACCTGAGAGTAACTTGACCAGATGGTGATGACCTGAGAGTAACTTGGCCAGACAGTGATGACCTGAGAGTAACTTGGCCAGATAGTGATGACCTGAGAGTAACTTGGCCAGATAGTGATGCCCTGAGAGTAACTTGACCAGATAGTGATGACCTGAGAGTACCTTGGCCAGATAGTGATGACCTGAGAGTAACTTGACCAGATAGTGATGACCTGAGAGTAACTTGACCAGACAGTGATGACCTGAGAGTAACTTGGCCAGATAGTGATGACCTGAGAGTAACTTGGCCAGATAGTGATGACCTGAGAGTAACTTGGCCAGGCAGTGATGACCTGAGAGTAACTTGGCCAGACAGTGATGACCTGAGAGTAACTTGGCCAGATAGTGATGACCTGAGAGTAACTTGACCAGATAGTGATGACCTGAGAGTAACTTGGCCAGATAGTGATGACCTGAGAATAACTTGACCAGATAGTGATGACCTGAGAGTAACTTGGCCAGGCAGTGATGACCTGAGAGTAACCTGGCCAGATAATCATAACCTGAGAGTAACTTGGCCAGATAGTGATGACCTGAGAATAACTTGACCAGATAGTGATGACCTGAGAGTAACTTTGCCAGGCAGTGATGACCTGAGAGTCACTTGGCCAGATAGTGATGACCTGAGAGTAACTTGGCCAGACAGTGATGACCTGAGAGTAACTTGGCCAGACAGTGATGACCTGAGAATAACTTGACCAGATAGTGATGACCTGAGAGTAACTTGACCAGATAGTGATGACCTGAGAGTAACTTGGCCAGACAATGATGACCTGAGAGTAACTTGACCAGACAGTGATGACCTGAGAGTAACTTGGCCAGATAGTGATGACCTGAGAGTAACTTGGCCAGATAGTGATGACCTGAGAGTAACTTGGCCAGATAGTGATAACCTGAGAGTAACTTGACCAGATAGTGATGACCTGAGAGTAACTTGGCCAGACAGTGATGACCTGAGAGTAACTTGGCCAGATAGTGATGACCTGAGAGTAACTTGGCCAGATAGTGATGCCCTGAGAGTAACTTGACCAGATAGTGATGACCTGAGAGTACCTTGGCCAGATAGTGATGACCTGAGAGTAACTTGACCAGATAGTGATGACCTGAGTGTAACTTGACCAGATAGTGATGACCTGAGTGTAACTTGACCAGATAGTGATGACCTGAGAGTAAATTGGCCAGACAGTGATGACCTGAGAGTAACTTGGCCAGATAGTGATGACCTGAGAGTAACTTGGCCAGATAGTGATGACCTGAGAGTAACTTGACCAGACAGTGATGACCTGAGAGTAACTTGGCCAGATAGTGATGACCTGAGAGTAACTTGGCCAGATAGTGATGACCTGAGAGTAACTTGGCCAGGCAGTGATGACCTGAGAGTAACTTGGCCAGACAGTGATGACCTGAGAGTAACTTGGCCAGATAGTGATGACCTGAGAGTAACTTGACCAGATAGTGATGACCTGAGAGTAACTTGGCCAGATAGTGATGACCTGAGAATAACTTGACCAGATAGTGATGACCTGAGAGTAACTTGGCCAGGCAGTGATGACCTGAGAGTAACCTGGCCAGATAATGATGACCTGAGAGTAACTTGGCCAGATAGTGATGACCTGAGAATAACTTGACCAGATAGTGATGACCTGAGAGTCACTTGGCCAGATAGTGATGACCTGAGAGTAACTTGGCCAGACAGGGATGACCTGAGAGTAACTTGGCCAGACAGTGATGACCTGAGAGTAACTTGGCCAGATAGTGATGACCTGAGAGTAACTTGGCCAGATAGTGATGACCTGAGAGTAACTTGACCAGACAGTGATGACCTGAGAGTAACTTGGCCAGATAGTGATGACCTGAGAGTAACTTGGCCAGATAGTGATGACCTGAGAGTAACTTGACCAGATAGTGTTGACCTGAGAGTAACTTGGCCAGACAGTGATGACCTGAGAGTAACTTGGCCAGATAGTGATGACCTGAGAGTAACTTGACCAGATAGTGATGACCTGAGAGTAACTTGGCCAGATAGTGATGACCTGAGAATAACTTGACCAGATAGTGATGGCCTGAGAGTAACTTGGCCATGCAGTGATGACCTGAGAGTAACTTGGCCAGATAGTGATGACCTGAGAATAACTTGACCAGATAGTGATGACCTGAGAGTAACTTGACCAGATAGTGATGACCTGAGAGTAACTTGGCCAGATAGTGATGACCTGAGAATAACATGACCAGATAGTGATGACCTGAGAGTAACTTGGCCAGGCAGTGATGACCTGAGAGTAACCTGGCCAGATAATGATGACCTGAGAGTAAATTGGCCAGATAGTGATGACCTGAGAAAAACTTGACCAGATAGTGATGACCTGAGAGTAACTTGGCCAGGCAGTGATGACCTGAGAGTAAATTGGCCAGATAGTGATGACCTGAGAAAAACTTGACCAGATAGTGATGACCTGAGAGTAACTTGGCCAGGCAGTGATGACCTGAGAGTAACTTGGGCAGATAGTGATGACCTGAGAGTAACTTGGCCAGACAGTGATGACCTGAGAGTAACTTGGCCAGACAGTGATGACCTGAGAGTAACTTGGCCAGACAGTGATGACCTGAGAGTAACTTGGCCAGATAGTGATGACCTGAGAGTAACTTGACCAGACAGTGATGACCTGAGAGTAACTTGGCCAGATAGTGATGACCTGAGAGTATCTTGGCCAGATAGTGATGACCTGAGAGTAACTTGGCCAGATAGTGATGACCTGAGAGTAACTTGGCCAGATAGTGATGACCTGAGAGTAACTTGACCAGACAGTGATGACCTGAGAGTAACTTGGCCAGATAGTGATGACCTGAGAGTAACTTGGCCAGACAATGATGACCTGAGAGTAACTTGACCAGATAGTGATGACCTGAGAGTAACTTGGCCAGACAGTGATGACCGGAGAGTAACTTGGCCAGATAGTGATGACCTGAGAGTAACTTGGCCAGATAGTGATGACCTGAGAGTAACTTGGCCAGATAGTGATAACCTGAGAGTAACTTGACCAGATAGTGATGACCTGAGAGTAACTTGGCCAGACAGTGATGACCTGAGAGTAACTTGGCCAGATAGTGATGACCTGAGAGTAACTTGGCCAGATAGTGATGCCCTGAGAGTAACTTGACCAGATAGTGATGACCTGAGAGTACCTTGGCCAGATAGTGATGACCTGAGAGTAACTTGACCAGATAGTGATGACCTGAGAGTAACTTGACCAGATAGTGATGACCTGAGAGTAACTTGGCCAGACAGTGATGACCTGAGAGTAACTTGGCCAGATAGTGATGACCTGAGAGTAACTTGGCCAGATAGTGATGACCTGTGAGTAACTTGACCAGACAGTGATGACCTGAGAGTAACTTGGCCAGATAGTGATGACCTGAGAGTAACTTGGCCAGATAGTGATGACCTGAGAGTAACTTGGCCAGGCAGTGATGACCTGAGAGTAACTTGGCCAGACAGTGATGACCTGAGAGTAACTTGGCCAGATAGTGATGACCTGAGAGTAACTTGATCAGATAGTGATGACCTGAGAGTAACTTGGCCAGATAGTGATGACCTGAGAGTAACTTGGCCAGATAGTGATGACCTGAGAGTAACTTGGCCAGGCAGTGATGACCTGAGAGTAACCTGGCCAGATAATGATGACCTGAGAGTAACTTGGCCAGATAGTGATGACCTGAGAATAACTTGACCAGATAGTGATGACCTGAGAGTAACTTGGCCAGGCAGTGATGACCTGAGAGTCACTTGGCCAGATAGTGATGACCTGAGAGTAACTTGGCCAGACAGGGATGACCTGAGTGTAACTTGGCCAGACAGTGATGACCTGAGAGTAACTTGGCCAGATAGTGATGACCTGAGAGTAACTTGGCCAGATAGTGATGACCTGAGAGTAACTTGACCAGACAGTGATGACCTGAGAGTAACTTGGCCAGATAGTGATGACCTGAGAGTAACTTGGCCAGATAGTGATGACCTGAGAGTAACTTGACCAGATAGTGTTGACCTGAGAGTAACTTGGCCAGACAGTGATGACCTGAGAGTAACTTGGCCAGATAGTGATGACCTGAGAGTAAGTTGACCAGATAGTGATGACCTGAGAGTAACTTGGCCAGATAGTGATGACCTGAGAATAACTTGACCAGATAGTGATGGCCTGAGAGTAACTTGGCCATGCAGTGATGACCTGAGAGTAACTTGGCCAGATAGTGATGACCTGAGAATAACTTGACCAGATAGTGATGACCTGAGAGTAACTTGACCAGATAGTGATGACCTGAGAGTAACTTGGCCAGATAGTGATGACCTGAGAATAACATGACCAGATAGTCATGACCTGAGAGTAACTTGGCCAGGCAGTGATGACCTGAGAGTAACCTGGCCAGATAATGATGACCTGAGAGTAAATTGGCCAGATAGTGATGACCTGAGAAAAACTTGACCAGATAGTGATGATCTGAGAGTAACTTGGCCAGGCAGTGATGACCTGAGAGTAACTTGGGCAGATAGTGATGACCTGAGAGTAACTTGGCCAGACAGTGATGACCTGAGAGTAACTTGGCCAGACAGTGATGACCTGAGAGTAACTTGGCCAGACAGTGATGACCTGAGAGTAACTTGGCCAGATAGTGATGACCTGAGAGTAACTTGACCAGACAGTGATGACCTGAGAGTAACTTGGCCAGATAGTGATGACCTGAGAGTATCTTGGCCAGATAGTGATGACCTGAGAGTAACTTGGCCAGATAGTGATGACCTGAGAGTAACTTGACCAGATAGTGATGACCTGAGAGTAACTTGACCAGACAGTGATGACCTGAGAGTAACTTGGCCAGATAGTGATGACCTGAGAATAACTTGGCCAGATAGTGATGACCTGAGAGTAACTTGGCCAGGCAGTGATGACCTGAGAGTAACTTGGCCAGACAGTGATGACCGGAGAGTAACTTGGCCAGATAGTGATGACCTGAGAGTAACTTGACCAGATAGTGATGACCTGAGAGTAACTTGGCCAGATAGTGATGACCTGAGAATATCTTGACCAGATAGTGATGACCTGAGAGTAACTTGACCAGGCAGTGATGACCTGAGAGTAACCTGGCCAGATAATGATGACCTGAGAGTAACTTGGCCAGATAGTGATGACCTGAGAATAACTTGACCAGATAGTGATGACCTGAGAGTAACTATGCCAGATAGTGATAACCTGAGAGTAACTTGACCAGATAGTGATGACCTGAGAGTAACTTGGCCAGACAGTGATGACCTGAGAGTAACTTGGCCAGATAGTGATGACCTGAGAGTAACTTGGCCAGATAGTGATGCCCTGAGAGTAACTTGACCAGATATTGATGACCTGAGAGTACCTTGGCCAGATAGTGATGACCTGAGAGTAACTTGACCAGATAGTGATGACCTGAGAGTAACCTGGCCAGATAATGATGACCTGAGAGTAAATTGGCCAGATAGTGATGACCTGAGAAAAACTTGACCAGATAGTGATGACCTGAGAGTAACTTGGCCAGGCAGTGATGACCTGAGAGTAACTTGGCCAGGCAGTGATGACCTGAGAGTAACTTGGCCAGACAGTGATGACCTGAGAGTAACTTGGCCAGATAGTGATAACCTGAGAGTAACTTGACCAGATAGTGATGACCTGAGAGTAACTTGGCCAGACAGTGATGACCTGAGAGTAACTTGGCCAGATAGTGATGACCTGAGAGTAACTTGGCCAGATAGTGATGCCCTGAGAGTAACTTGACCAGATAGTGATGACCTGAGAATAACTTGACCAGATAGTGATGACCTGAGAGTAACTTGGCCAGGCAGTGATGACCTGAGAGTCACTTGGCCAGATAGTGATGACCTGAGAGTAACTTGGCCAGACAGGGATGACCTGAGAGTAACTTGGCCAGACAGTGATGACCTGAGAGTAACTTGGCCAGATAGTGATGACCTGAGAGTAACTTGGCCAGATAGTGATGACCTGAGAGTAACTTGACCAGACAGTGATGACCTGAGAGTAACTTGGCCAGATAGTGATGACCTGAGAGTAACTTGGCCAGATAGTGATGACCTGAGAGTAACTTGACCAGATAGTGTTGACCTGAGAGTAACTTGGCCAGACAGTGATGACCTGAGAGTAACTTGGCCAGATAGTGATGACCTGAGAGTAACTTGACCAGATAGTGATGACCTGAGAGTAACTTGGCCAGATAGTGATGACCTGAGAATAACTTGACCAGATAGTGATGGCCTGAGAGTAACTTGGCCATGCAGTGATGACCTGAGAGTAACTTGGCCAGATAGTGATGACCTGAGAATAACTTGACCAGATAGTGATGACCTGAGAGTAACTTGACCAGATAGTGATGACCTGAGAGTAACTTGGCCAGATAGTGATGACCTGAGAATAACATGACCAGATAGTGATGACCTGAGAGTAACTTGGCCAGGCAGTGATGACCTGAGAGTATCCTGGCCAGATAATGATGACCTGAGAGTAAATTGGCCAGATAGTGATGACCTGAGAATAACTTGACCAGATAGTGATGGCCTGAGAGTAACTTGGCCATGCAGTGATGACCTGAGAGTAACTTGGCCAGATAGTGATGACCTGAGAATAACTTGACCAGATAGTGATGACCTGAGAGTAACTTGACCAGATAGTGATGACCTGAGAGTAACTTGGCCAGATAGTGATGACCTGAGAATAACATGACCAGATAGTCATGACCTGAGAGTAACTTGGCCAGGCAGTGATGACCTGAGAGTAACCTGGCCAGATAATGATGACCTGAGAGTAAATTGGCCAGATAGTGATGACCTGAGAAAAACTTGACCAGATAGTGATGACCTGAGAGTAACTTGGCCAGGCAGTGATGACCTGAGAGTAACTTGGGCAGATAGTGATGACCTGAGAGTAACTTGGCCAGACAGTGATGACCTGAGAGTAACTTGGCCAGACAGTGATGACCTGAGAGTAACTTGGCCAGACAGTGATGACCTGAGAGTAACTTGGCCAGATAGTGATGACCTGAGAGTAACTTGACCAGACAGTGATGACCTGAGAGTAACTTGGCCAGATAGTGATGACCTGAGAGTATCTTGGCCAGATAGTGATGACCTGAGAGTAACTTGGCCAGATAGTGATGACCTGAGAGTAACTTGGCCAGATAGTGATGACCTGAGAGTAACTTGACCAGACAGTGATGACCTGAGAGTAACTTGGCCAGATAGTGATGACCTGAGAATAACTTGGCCAGATAGTGATGACCTGAGAGTAACTTGGCCAGGCAGTGATGACCTGAGAGTAACTTGGCCAGACAGTGATGACCGGAGAGTAACTTGGCCAGATAGTGATGACCTGAGAGTAACTTGACCAGATAGTGATGACCTGAGAGTAACTTGGCCAGATAGTGATGACCTGAGAATATCTTGACCAGATAGTGATGACCTGAGAGTAACTTGACCAGGCAGTGATGACCTGAGAGTAACCTGGCCAGATAATGATGACCTGAGAGTAACTTGGCCAGATAGTGATGACCTGAGAATAACTTGACCAGATAGTGATGACCTGAGAGTAACTATGCCAGATAGTGATAACCTGAGAGTAACTTGACCAGATAGTGATGACCTGAGAGTAACTTGGCCAGACAGTGATGACCTGAGAGTAACTTGGCCAGATAGTGATGACCTGAGAGTAACTTGGCCAGATAGTGATGCCCTGAGAGTAACTTGACCAGATAGTGATGACCTGAGAGTACCTTGGCCAGATAGTGATGACCTGAGAGTAACTTGACCAGATAGTGATGACCTGAGAGTAACCTGGCCAGATAATGATGACCTGAGAGTAAATTGGCCAGATAGTGATGACCTGAGAAAAACTTGACCAGATAGTGATGACCTGAGAGTAACTTGGCCAGGCAGTGATGACCTGAGAGTAACTTGGCCAGGCAGTGATGACCTGAGAGTAACTTGGCCAGACAGTGATGACCTGAGAGTAACTTGGCCAGATAGTGATGACCTGAGAGTAACTTGACCAGATAGTGATGACCTGAGAGTAACTTGGCCAGACAGTGATGACCTGAGAGTAACTTGGCCAGATAGTGATGACCTGAGAGTAACTTGGCCAGATAGTGATGCCCTGAGAGTAACTTGACCAGATAGTGATGACCTGAGAATAACTTGACCAGATAGTGATGACCTGAGAGTAACTTGGCCAGGCAGTGATGACCTGAGAGTCACTTGGCCAGATAGTGATGACCTGAGAGTAACTTGGCCAGACAGGGATGACCTGAGAGTAACTTGGCCAGACAGTGATGACCTGAGAGTAACTTGGCCAGATAGTGATGACCTGAGAGTAACTTGGCCAGATAGTGATGACCTGAGAGTAACTTGACCAGACAGTGATGACCTGAGAGTAACTTGGCCAGATAGTGATGACCTGAGAGTAACTTGGCCAGATAGTGATGACCTGAGAGTAACTTGACCAGATAGTGTTGACCTGAGAGTAACTTGGCCAGACAGTGATGACCTGAGAGTAACTTGGCCAGATAGTGATGACCTGAGAGTAACTTGACCAGATAGTGATGACCTGAGAGTAACTTGGCCAGATAGTGATGACCTGAGAATAACTTGACCAGATAGTGATGGCCTGAGAGTAACTTGGCCATGCAGTGATGACCTGAGAGTAACTTGGCCAGATAGTGATGACCTGAGAATAACTTGACCAGATAGTGATGACCTGAGAGTAACTTGACCAGATAGTGATGACCTGAGAGTAACTTGGCCAGATAGTGATGACCTGAGAATAACATGACCAGATAGTGATGACCTGAGAGTAACTTGGCCAGGCAGTGATGACCTGAGAGTAACCTGGCCAGATAATGATGACCTGAGAGTAAATTGGCCAGATAGTGATGACCTGAGAACAAGTTGACCAGATAGTGATGACCTGAGAGTAACTTGGCCAGGCAGTGATGACCTGAGAGTAACTTGGGCAGATAGTGATGACCTGAGAGTAACTTGGCCAGACAGTGATGACCTGAGAGTAACTTGGCCAGACAGTGATGACCTGAGAGTAACTTGGCCAGACAGTGATGACCTGAGAGTAACTTGGCCAGATAGTGATGACCTGAGAGTAACTTGACCAGACAGTGATGACCTGAGAGTAACTTGGCCAGATAGTGATGACTAGAGAGTATCTTGGCCAGATAGTGATGACCTGAGAGTAACTTGGCCAGATAGTGATGACCTGAGAGTAACTTGGCCAGATAGTGATGACCTGAGAGTAACTTGACCAGACAGTGATGACCTGAGAGTAACTTGGCCAGATAGTGATGACCTGAGAATAACTTGGCCAGATAGTGATGACCTGAGAGTAACTTGGCCAGGCAGTGATGACCTGAGAGTAACTTGGCCAGACAGTGATGACCGGAGAGTAACTTGGCCAGATAGTGATGACCTGAGAGTAACTTGACCAGATAGTGATGACCTGAGAGTAACTTGGCCAGATAGTGATGACCTGAGAATATCTTGACCAGATAGTGATGACCTGAGAGTAACTTGACCAGGCAGTGATGACCTGAGAGTAACCTGGCCAGATAATGATGACCTGAGAGTAACTTGGCCAGATAGTGATGACCTGAGAATAACTTGACCAGATAGTGATGACCTGAGAGTAACTTGGCCAGATAGTGATAACCTGAGAGTAACTTGACCAGATAGTGATGACCTGAGAGTAACTTGGCCAGACAGTGATGACCTGAGAGTAACTTGGCCAGATAGTGATGACCTGAGAGTAACTTGGCCAGATAGTGATGCCCTGAGAGTAACTTGACCAGATAGTGATGACCTGAGAGTACCTTGGCCAGATAGTGATGACCTGAGAGTAACTTGACCAGATAGTGATGACCTGAGAGTAACTTGACCAGATAGTGATGACCTGAGAGTAACTTGGCCAGACAGTGATAACCTGAGAGTAACTTGGCCAGATAGTGATGACCTGAGAGTAACTTGGCCAGATAGTGATGACCTGTGAGTAACTTGACCAGACAGTGATGACCTGAGAGTAACTTGGCCAGATAGTGATGACCTGAGAGTAACTTGGCCAGATAGTGATGACCTGAGAGTAACTTGGCCAGGCAGTGATGACCTGAGAGTAACTTGGCCAGACAGTGATGACCTGAGAGTAACTTGGCCAGATAGTGATGACCTGAGAGTAACTTGACCAGATAGTGATGACCTGAGAGTAAATTGGCCAGATAGTGATGACCTGAGAATAACTTGACCAGATAGTGATGACCTGAGAGTAACTTGGCCAGGCAGTGATGACCTGAGAGTAACCTGGCCAGATAATGATGACCTGAGAGTAACTTGGCCAGATAGTGATGACCTGAGAATAACTTGACCAGATAGTGATGACCTGAGAGTAACTTGGCCAGGCAGTGATGACCTGAGAGTCACTTGGCCAGATAGTGATGACCTGAGAGTAACTTGGCCAGATAGTGATGACCTGAGAATAACTTGACCAGATAGTGATGACCTGAGAGTAACTTGGCCAGGCAGTGATGACCTGAGAGTCACTTGGCCAGATAGTGATGACCTGAGAGTAACTTGGCCAGACAGTGATGACCTGAGAGTAACTTGGCCAGACAGTGATGACCTGAGAGTAACTTGGCCAGGCAGTGATGACCTGAGAGTAACCTGGCCAGATAATGATGACCTGAGAGTAACTTGGCCAGATAGTGATGACCTGAGAATAACTTGACCAGATAGTGATGACCTGAGAGTAACTTGGCCAGGCAGTGATGACCTGAGAGTAACTTGGGCAGATAGTGATGACCTGAGAGTAAATTGGCCAGACAGTGATGACCTGAGAGTAACTTGGCCAGACAGTGATGACCTGAGAGTAACTTGGCCAGACAGTGATGACCCGAGAGTAACTTGGCCAGATAGTGATGACCTGAGAGTAACTTGACCAGACAGTGATGACCTGAGAGTAACTTGGCCAGATAGTGATGACCTGAGAGTATCTTGGCCAGATAGTGATGACCTGAGAGTAACTTGGCCAGATAGTGATGACCTGAGAGTAACTTGGCCAGATAGTGATGACCTGAGAGTAACTTGACCAGACAGTGATGACCCTAGAGTAACTTGGCCAGATAGTGATGACCTGAGAGTAACTTGGCCAGGCAGTGATGACCTGAGAGTAACTTGGCCAGACAGTGATGACCTGAGAGTAACTTGGCCAGATAGTGATGACCTGAGAGTAACTTGACCAGATAGTGATGACCTGAGAGTAACTTGGCCAGATAGTGATGACCTGAGAATAACTTGACCAGACAGTGATGACCTGAGATTAACTTGGCCAGGCAGTGATGACCTGAGAGTAACCTGGCCAGATAATGATGACCTGAGAGTAACTTGGCCAGATAGTGATGACCTGAGAATAACTTGACCAGATAGTGATGACCTGAGAGTAACTTGGCCAGGCAGGGATGACCTGAGAGTAACTTGGCCAGATAGTGATGACCTGAGAGTAACTTTGCCAGATAGTGATGACCTGAGAGTAACTTGACCAGATAGTGATGACCTGAGAGTAACTTGGCCAGATAGTGATGACCTGAGAATAACTTGACCAGACAGTGATGACCTGAGAATAACTTGGCCAGGCAGTGATGACCTGAGAGTAACCTGGCCAGATAATGATGACCTGAGAGTAACTTGGCCAGATAGTGATGACCTGAGAATAACTTGACCAGATAGTGATGACCTGAGAGTAACTTGGCCAGGCAGTGATGACCTGAGAGTAACTTGGCCAGATAGTGATGACCTGAGAGTAACTTGGCCAGACAGTGATGACCTGTGAGTAACTTGGCAAGACAGTGATGACCTGAGAGTAACTTGGCCAGATAGTGATGACCTGAGAGTAACTTGGCCAGATAGTGATGACCTGAGAATAACTTGACCAGACAGTGATGACCTGAGAGTAACTTGGCCAGATAGTGATGACCTGAGAGTAACTTGGCCAGATAGTGATGACCTGAGAGTAACTTGACCAGATAGTGATGACCTGAGAGTAACTTGGCCAGACAGTAATGACCTGAGAGTAACTTGGCCAGATAGTGATGACCTGAGAGTAACTTGACCAGATAGTGATGACGTGAGAGTAACTTGGCCAGATAGTGATGACCTGAGAATAACTTGACCAGATAGTGATGGCCTGAGAGTAACTTGGCCAGGCAGTGATGACCTGAGAGTAACCTGGCCAGATAATGATGACCTGAGAGTAACTTGGCCTGATAGTGATGACCTGAGAATAACCTGGCCATGCAGTGATGACCTGAGAGTAACTTGGCCAGATAGTGATGACCTGAGAGTAACTTGGCCAGATAGTGATGACCTGAGAATAACTTGACCAGATAGTGATGACCTGAGAGTAACTTGGCCAGATAGTGATGACCTGAGAGTAACTTGGCCAGATAGTGAAGACCTGAGAGTAACTTGGCCAGACAGTGATGACCTGAGAGTAACTTGGTCAGATAGTGATGACCTGAGAGTAACTTGGCCAGATAGTGATGACCTGAGAGTAACTTGGCCAGATAGTGATGACCTGAGAGTAACTTGGCCAGATAGTGATGACCTGAGAGTAACTTGACCAGATAGTGATGACCTGAGAGTAACTTGGCCAGATAGTGATGACCTGAGAGTAACTTGGCCAGATAGTGATGACCTGAGAGTAACTTGACCAGATAGTGATGACCTGAGAGTAACTTGGCCAGATAGTGATGACCTGAGAGTAATTTGGCCAGACAGTGATGACCTGAGAGTAACTTGGCCAGATAGTGATGACCTGAGAGTAACTTGGCCAGATAGTGATGACCTGAGAGTAACTTGGCCAGATAGTGATGACCTGAGAGTAACTTGACCAGATAGTGATGACCTGAGAATAACTTGACCAGATAGTGATGACCTGAGAGTAACTTGGCCAGATAGTGATGACCTGAGAATAACTTGACCAGATAGTGATGACCTGAGAGTAACTTGGCCAGATAGTGATGACCTGAGAGTAACTTGGCCAGACAATGATGACCTGAGAGTAACTTGACCAGACAGTGATGACCTGAGAGTAACTTGGCCAGATAGTGATGACCTGAGAGTAACTTGGCCAGATAGTGATGACCTGAGAGTAACTTGGCCAGATAGTGATGACCTGAGAGTAACTTGACCAGATAGTGATGACCTGAGAGTAACTTGGCCAGATAGTGATGACCTGAGAGTAACTTGGCCAGATAGTGATGACCTGAGAGTAACTTGGCCAGATAGTGATGCCCTGAGAGTAACTTGACCAGATAGTGATGACCTGAGAGTACCTTGGCCAGATAGTGATGACCTGAGAGTAACTTGACCAGATAGTGATGACCTGAGAGTAACTTGGCCAGACAGTGATGACCTGAGAGTAACTTGGCCAGACAGTGATGACCTGAGAGTAACTTGGCCAGATAGTGATGACCTGAGAGTAACTTGGCCAGACAGTGATGACCTGAGAGTAAGTTGGCCAGACAGCGATGACCTGAGAGTAACTTGGCCAGATAGCGATGACCTGAGAGTAACTTGGCCAGATAGTGATGACCTGAGAGTAACTTGACCAGATAGTGATGACCTGAGAGTAACTTGACCAGACAGTGATGACCTGAGAGTAACTTGGCCAGATAGTGATGACCTGAGAGTAACTTGGCCAGATAGTGATGACCTGAGAGTAACTTGGCCAGATAGTGATGACCTGAGAGTAACTTGACCAGATAGTGATGACCTGTGAGTAACTTGACCAGACAGTGATGACCTGAGAGTATCTTGGCCAGATAGTGATGACCTGAGAGTAACTTGGCCAGATAGTGATGACCTGAGAGTAACTTGGCCAGGCAGTGATGACCTGAGAGTAACTTGGCCAGACAGTGATGACCTGAGAGTAACTTGGCCAGATAGTGATGACCTGAGAGTAACTTGACCAGATAGTGATGACCTGAGAGTAACTTGGCCAGATAGTGATGACCTGAGAATAACTTGACCAGATAGTGATGACCTGAGAGTAACTTGGCCAGGCAGTGATGACCTGAGAGTAACCTGGCCAGATAATGATGACCTGAGAGTAACTTGGCCAGATAGTGATGACCTGAGAATAACTTGACCAGATAGCGATGACCTGAGAGTAACTTGGCCAGGCAGTGATGACCTGAGAGTCACTTGGCCAGATAGTGATGACCTGAGAGTAACTTGGCCAGACAGTGATGACCTGAGAGTAACTTGGCCAGATAGTGATGACCTGAGAGTAACTTGGCCAGATAGTGATGACCTGAGAGTAACTTGACCAGACAGTGATGACCTGAGAGTAACTTGGCCAGATAGTGATGACCTGAGAGTAACTTGGCCAGATAGTGATGACCTGAGAGTAACTTGAACAGATAGTGATGACCTGAGAGTAACTTGGCCAGACAGTGATGACCTGAGAGTAACTTGGCCAGATAGTGATGACCTGAGAGTAACTTGACCAGATAGTGATGACCTGAGAGTAACTTGGCCAGATAGTGATGACCTGAGAGTAACTTGACCAGATAGTGATGACCTGAGAATAACTTGACCAGATAGTGATGACCTGAGAGTAACTTGGCCAGATAGTGATGACCTGAGAATAACTTGACCAGATAGTGATGACCTGAGAGTAACTTGGCCAGATAGTGATGACCTGAGAGTAACTTGGCCAGACAATGATGACCTGAGAGTAACTTGACCAGACAGTGATGACCTGAGAATAACTTGGCCAGATAGTGATGACCTGAGAGTAACTTGGCCAGATAGTGATGACCTGAGAGTAACTTGGCCAGATAGTGATGACCTGAGAGTAACTTGACCAGATAGTGATGACCTGAGAATAACTTGGCCAGATAGTGATGACCTGAGAGTAACTTGACCAGATAGTGATGACCTGAGAATAACTTGACCAGATAGTGATGACCTGAGAGTAACTTGGTCAGATAGTGATGACCTGAGAATAACTTGACCAGATAGTGATGACATGAGAGTAACTTGGCCAGATAGTGATGACCTGAGAGTAACTTGGCCAGACAATGATGACCTGAGAGTAACTTGACCAGAGAGTGATGACCTGAGAGCAACTTGGCCAGATAGTGATGACCTGAGAGTAACTTGGCCAGATAGTGATGACCTGAGAGTAACTTGGCCAGATAGTGATGACCTGAGAGTAACTTGACCAGATAGTGATGACCTGAGAGTAACTTGGCCAGATAGTGATGACCTGAGAGTAACTTGGCCAGATAGTGATGACCTGAGAGTAACTTGGCCAGATAGTGATGCCCTGAGAGTAACTTGACCAGATAGTGATGACCTGAGAGTACCTTGGCCAGATAGTGATGACCTGAGAGTAACTTGACCAGATAGTGATGACCTGAGAGTAACTTGGCCAGACAGTGATGACCTGAGAGTAACTTGGCCAGACAGTGATGACCTGAGAGTAACTTGGCCAGATAGTGATGACCTGAGAGTAACTTGGCCAGATAGTGTTGACCTGAGAGTAACTTGGCCAGACAGTGATGACCTGAGAGTAAGTTGGCCAGACAGTGATGACCTGAGAGTAACTTGGCCAGATAGCGATGACCTGAGAGTAACTTGGCCAGATAGCGATGACCTGAGAGTAACTTGACCAGATAGTGATGACCTGAGAGTAACTTGACCAGACAGTGATGACCTGAGAGTAACTTGGCCAGATAGTGATGACCTGAGAGTAACTTGGCCAGATAGTGATGACCTGAGAGTAACTTGGCCAGATAGTGATGACCTGAGAGTAACTTGACCAGATAGTGATGACCTGTGAGTAACTTGACCAGACAGTGATGACCTGAGAGTAACTTGGCCAGATAGTGATGACCTGAGAGTAACTTGGCCAGATAGTGATGACCTGAGAGTAACTTGGCCAGGCAGTGATGACCTGAGAGTAACTTGGCCAGACAGTGATGACCTGAGAGTAACTTGGCCAGATAGTGATGAGCTGAGAGTAACTTGACCAGATAGTGATGACCTGAGAGTAACTTGGCCAGATAGTGATGACCTGAGAATAACTTGACCAGATAGTGATGACCTGAGAGTAACTTGGCCAGGCAGTGATGACCTGAGAGTAACCTGGCCAGATAATGATGACCTGAGAGTAACTTGGCCAGGTAGTGATGACCTGAGAATAACTTGACCAGATAGCGATGACCTGAGAGTAACTTGGCCAGGCAGTGATGACCTGAGAGTCACTTGGCCAGATAGTGATGACCTGAGAGTAACTTGGCCAGACAGTGATGACCTGAGAGTAACTTGGCCAGACAGTGATGACCTGAGAGTAACTTGGCCAGATAGTGATGACCTGAGAGTAACTTGGCCAGATAGTGATGACCTGAGAGTAACTTGACCAGACAGTGATGACCTGAGAGTAACTTGGCCAGATAGTGATGACCTGAGAGTAACTTGGCCAGATAGTGATGACCTGAGAGTAACGTGAACAGATAGTGATGACCTGAGAGTAACTTGGCCAGACAGTGATGACCTGAGAGTAACTTGGCCAGATAGTGATGACCTGAGAGTAACTTGACCAGATAGTGATGACCTGAGAGTAACTTGGTCAGATAGTGATGACCTGAGAATAACTTGACCAGATAGTGATGGCCTGAGAGTAACTTGGCCATGCAGTGATGACCTGAGAGTAACTTGGCCAGATAGTGATGACCTGAGAGTAACTTAGCCAGATAGTGATGACCTGAGAATAACTTGACCAGATAGTGATGACCTGAGAGTAACTTGGCCAGGCAGTGATGACCTGAGAGTAACTTGGCCAGATAGTGATGACCTGAGAGTAACTTGGCCAGATAGTGAAGACCTGAGTGTAACTTGGCCAGACAGTGATGACCTGAGAGTAACTTGGTCAGATAGTGATGACCTGAGAGTAACTTGGCCAGATAGTGATGACCTGAGAGTAACTTGACCAGATAGTGATGACCTGAGAGTAACTTGGCCAGACAGTGATGACCTGAGAGTAACTTGGCCAGATAGTGATGACCTGAGAGTAACTTGGCCAGATAGTGATGACCTGAGAGTAACTTGGCCAGACAATGATGACCTGAGTGTAACTTGACCAGACAGTGATGACCTGAGAGTAACTTGGCCAGATAGTGATGACCTGAGAGTAACTTGGCCAGATAGTGATGACCTGAGAATAACTTGGCCAGATAGTGATGACCTGAGAGTAACTTGACCAGATAGTGAAGACCTGAGAGTAACTTGGCCAGACAGTGATGACCTGAGAGTAACTTGGCCAGATAGTGATGACCTGAGAGTAACTTGGCCAGATAGTGATGACCTGAGAGTAACTTGGCCAGATAGTGATGCCCTGAGAGTAACTTGACCAGATAGTGATGACTTGAGAGTACCTTGGCCAGATAGTGATGACCTGAGAGTAACTTGACCAGACAGTGATGACCTGAGAGTAACTTGGCCAGACAGTGATGACCTGAGAGTAACTTGGCCAGACAGTAATGACCTGAGAGTAACTTGACCAGATAGTGTTGACCTGAGAGTAACTTGGCCAGACAGTGATGACCTGAGAGTAAGTTGGCCAGACAGTGATGACCTGAGAGTAACTTGGCCAGATAGTGATGACCTGAGAATAACTTGGCCAGACAGTGATGACCTGAGAGTAACTTGGCCAGATAGTGATGACCAGAGAGTAACTTGGCCAGACAGTGATGACCTGAGAGTAACTTGGCCAGACAGTGATGACCTGAGAGTAACTTGGCCAGATAGTGATGACCTGAGAATAACTTGGCCAGACAGTGATGACCTGAGAGTAACTTGGCCAGACAGTGATGACCAGAGAGTAACTTGGCCAGACAGTGATGACCTGAGAGTAACTTGGCCAGACAGTGATGACCTGAGAGTAACTTGGCCAGATAGTGATGACCAGAGAGTAACTTGGCCAGACAGTGATGACCTGAGAGTAACTTGGCCAGATAGTGATGACCTGAGAGTAACTTGGCCAGATAGTGATGACCAGAGAGTAACTTGGCCAGGCAGTGATGACCTGAGAGTAACTTGGCCAGACAGTGATGACCTGAGAGTAACTTGGCCAGATAGTGATGACCTGAGAATAACTTGGCCAGATAGTGACTACCAGAGTATTCCCACAACAGTCCTCCTGTATTCTCTGTATGTTTCACACTTCTGTATCTCTAGTTAGCATTAAACACGTCGTAATTTGACTGCCTTGTTCATTTATTTTGTGAAGATGTGAGTGCCAAAGTGACCAGTTATGGTTCAATTAGAGTGGTGGTTTTTTATTCCCTGGGGACAGTCATCAAATAAATAAATAATACATGAATGAGCTATCCCAAAGGTCTTTGTTGTCTCAGCATCCCACGGACGGAGTTTGATCACTCTCTCTCTCGCTCTCTGTCCCCCCTTATCGCTCTCTCTGTCCCCCCTTTCTCTCTCTTTCCCCCTTTCTCTCTCTCTCTCTGTCCCCCCTTCTCTCTCTCTTCTCTCTCTCTCTGTCCCCCCTTTTTCCCTTTCTCTCTCTCTCTGTCCCCCTTCTCTCTCTCTTTGTCCCCTCTTCTCTCTCTTTCCCCCTTTCGCTCTCTCTCTCTTTCCCCCTTTCTCTCTCTCCTCTGTGCAAGTGATAGGTATCAGGTTTGAAGGTAAGACCCAGATGCAGACTGTGTCAGAGTAACAATGTTTATTACGGCACCAGGGGCAAGAAAACGACAGGTCAAGGTAGGCAGGGGTCGATAACCAGAGTAGTGGGGCAAAGGTACAGGACGGCAGGCAGGGGTCGATAACCAGAGTAGTGGGGGAAAGGTACAGGACGGCAGGCAGGCTCAGGCTCAGGCTCAGGGGCAGGCAGAGTGGTCCGGGCAGGTGGGACCAGAGATAGGACAGGCAACGGTCAAAACCAGGAAGGCGAGAAAAAGAGAGACTGAGAAAAGGCAGGATCTGAGAAAACAAATGCTTGTTGACTTGACAAACAAGACGCACTGGCAACAGACCAACAGAGAACACAGGTATAAATACACAGGGGATAATGGGCGACACCTGGAGGGGGGGATGGAGACAATCACAAAGACACGTGAAAAAGATCAGGGTGTGACAGATAAGGCCATAGAAAGGAGTGGTCTTCACCTCACTCTGGACAGACAGGAAGGAACCGGATATCTCACAGGTACTGCTGCCGTGACAACAAGTCAAGTAACTACATTTCAATTGTCTTGTATTTTTCTGTTGCAATGATTTTATCTTTCCGATCCTCCCTGTGTTGTGGGAAGTGTAGGCAGGCGGAAAAAAGGCCCAGATACACGTTGATTCAAATGTGAAAAAAGTATTCTAGATTAAGTAATGTGTAGGGAGCTTGTGTTGTATTTGTAACAGACATTTAAAATGTCTATCTTACAGATTGTGTTCAATGACTTGTTATTAGATAGATTGTTTATCAATGAGTGTTCTGTTGATTTCACAGGGTTGATTTCACTGCTTAGCAGGTGAGCACAAGGATTAGGCAGATCAGAGAGTAAAGAGTGAGGGACAACTGAATATAAAGAAACCAACATGAGGAAGTGTATTCACTCTGTAGAGACTACAGCTCAGAAGACAGCAGAGTGACAATAGGAGGAAGTGTATTCACTCTGTAGAGACTACAGCTCAGAAGACATCAGAGTGACAATGGGAGGAAGTGTCTTCACTCTGTAGATACTACAGGTCAGAAGACATCAGAGTGACAATGGGAGGAAGTGTCTTCACTCTGTAGATACTACAGGTCAGTAGACATCAGAGTGACAATGGGAGGAAGTTTATTCATTCTGTAGGGACTACAGGTCAGAAGATAGCAGAGTGACAATGGGAGGAAGTGTATTCACTCTGTAGATACTACAGGTCAGTAGACATCAGAGTGACAATGGGAGGAAGTTTATTCATTCTGTAGGGACTACAGGTCAGAAGATAGCAGAGTGACAATGGGAGGAAGTGTATTCACTCTGTAGATACTACAGGTCAGAAGACATCAGAGTGACAATGGGAGGAAGTGTCTTCACTCTGTAGATACTACAGGTCAGAAGACATCAGAGTGACAATAGGAGGAAGTGTCTTCACTCTGTAGATACTACAGGTCAGAAGACATCAGAGTGACAATAGGAGGAATAGTTTCTATCTGAAGTCAGCTACACAGGTTCCATGACTATTTAATTTAATTCTGTAAATCATAACAATGGCTCAATCTTGTCTCTTCTTCGTGGCTCTCTGGTCTCTCTCTTATTAACACAGAGCTAGTCAAGGGGTTAGGCTAAGTACAATTAAGCCGGTTAGCCAAAGAAAAAGTGTGATAGAATACCGTTTTAAACATTAACCTTATTATACTTTGTGTGTGTGTGTGTGTGTGTGTGTGTGTGTGTGTGTGTGCGAGATCATGCATGTCTGTATGTGTTTATCAAACTAGCGCTCACAGTCTCAAGTCAGAGTGAAACGTTCATTCATTTTTCTCAAAGTTGTTGCAAACGTCAAATTTCGAAGTGTTTACGGTTAAGTTTTAGGCATTAACTCAAAATGTTTCACCACTCGGCAGTAGCGTTCTGTGAGCTTGTGTCGGCCTACCACTTTGCGACTGAGCCGTTGTTGCTCCTAGATCTTTCCACTTCACAACAACAGCACTTTCAGTTGACCGGGGGGCAGCTCTAGTAGGGCAGAAATTTTACTAACTGACTTGTTGGAAAGGTGGCATCCTATGACGGTGCCACGTTGAAAGTCACTGAGCTCTTCAGTACGGGCCATTCTACTGCCAATGTTTGTCTATGGAGATTGCATGGCTGTGTGCTCAATTGTATTTACCTGTCAGCAACGGGTGTGACTGAAATAGCCAAATCCACTAATTTGAATGGGTGTACACACACCGTATAGCAAGCACTTACACACAGTATAACACAGTCAGAGGCCTCAGACAGAGGATTGGAAATGTATGTTTATTTAACAGATTAGCTCTGTACATTATTGAAACGTAAAATAAAGCAAATTCTTCAAATACACCAATGCTTGATAGTATCTTTTAATTTTTGTCTCAGTCTAATCAAGTAGTTGAAGTAATTGAGTTATTCTGTCAGTCAAGTAGTATTTAACTAGTTGAATTGAAAACAGTAGCACCGCAGACACACTACGGCCCACCAGATGGCGCTGTTTTACTAAAACCTGAGATTACGCATAAAATAAATTAAACAAATGATTCCTATAAAACTCTATCACTCAACATAACTGCTAAATAAAATCACAATTTCTGCTAGTAAAAGGCAAATTAAATTAATATGTTTACAATATCATACATTTAGGAAATTATATTAAATTTAACACACAAATACAAGATGTTGATTTATTTGATAAAAGGTATATAACAGGCATCATTACAGATATTGAATTGATCATAGGTCATTTGTATATGATATGCAGTGAGGTCTGAAAATGATTGAAATCCCTTGAAAAAGATCCTCAATAATTACTGTATGTGGTGTGTGATTGGTCTGGTCAGTTCCCGTGGCCTCAGCGACACTTTCCTCCAATCAGAATCTGTGGCCTCCTGACCTATTTCACAATGCACCATGGTGGCAACCAAACTAGGACTGCTTCCTAGGTCAAACTGCTGATAGTCAGGTAGGCTTCAGACCTGGCCTTCATCTTAATAGTCTCGTCCTCTTCACTGATCTAAAACGTAGTGGACAAGTGAAAGCAGACCCCCAACATCCACATTATTGTTCTGAGTTCTCAGCTCAGTAAGGATGAGAGACAGGAGACAAGGAGATGAAGCCCCTTTACACTACCGAGATCCACCCATGTGTGCGTTGGGTTTAGAGTTGCAAACTGATTAGGGTTCTGGCTCCATTACAAACTGAGTATGGTTAAGGTTCTGGCTCCATTACAAACTGAGTATGGTTAAGGTTCTGGCTCCATTACAAACTGAGTATGGTTAAGGTTCTGGCTCCATTACAAACTGAGTATGGTTAAGGTTCTGGCTCCATTACAAACTGAGTATGGTTAAGGTTCTGGCTCCATTACAAACTGATTAGAACAGTCGTTTCCTCAGACTGAGACAAAGGAATTTAATGGCATAAATTTGTAACAGATTAACCTTCTCTCTCTCTGCTTGCTATCCTACTCTTTTCCCCCTCCGTCTCTCTCCCTCCGTCTCTCCCCCTCCGTCTCTCCCCCTCCGTCTCTCCCCCTCCGTCTCTCTCTCCTCTTCTCTGCATGTCTTCTCTCTCTAGTGCTGTTCGTCTTACACTACGACAGCCCATGGAGTGAAGGTGCCTGGCTCTGCAGGGGGGCACTGGAACCCAAACAACAACAAATCAGTGTGTGTCTCCGGAGTTTTATTCTTGGATTGTTAGAGATGTGATGATCATACATACCAGTTTGGTGAAGCGGTCCTCGCAGGCATTGCGTATCCTCTCAGGTGTGGCCGGGCTGTCGAATCTGAAGGGCCCACTAAGGCCTGACTCCTTCCTGGCAGCGGTGACGGCATCTTTGATGGCAAAAAACACTGAGGCCGCAAGGAAGAGAGGAGGCTCACCTACCGCCTAGATAGAGAGAGAGAGGAGTGTTAAGGACGATAAATTAAACTGGGGTCTCACAAGAATAGAAAGAGGGCTTCCTTCACAATAAGAGTCCCTACCTTGGAGGAGAAGATGGCCTTGTCGTTGGGTGCATCTCGGAGCAGAGACACTGTGAGGTCAGTGGGGATGTCTCCAAAGGAGGGGATCTTGTACATGCCTGGTCCGCGCGTGAACAGGTATCCCTCAGGAGAATACTTCAGCTCCTCCAGGGTGTACAGACCCACACCCTGCATAAAGCCCCCCTCTACCTGCCCAATGTCCAGAGCTGGGTTCAGACTATTCCCCACATCTATGACGATGGACGTATGAATGTTCTAATGGAGAGATGGAATGAGATGGAGGATATTGGTTTGTGTCTTATCAATCGATGCAGTCCTAAAATCTCTCATGAAAAGTAGGAAACACCACACACTAGCACATCCCTCCATGTATTTACCTTGTGGCTGCCGGTCAGACAGTCTATCTCCACCTCAGAGCAGGCCACTCCATAACTGAAGTAGTTGAAAGGACGACCTGTGTTGGTCTCAAAGTCATAACCAAGGTCTGGAGTCCTGAGGAAGACATAAATAAATAGTTAATTACACCAAGAAATCTTCCTGGTGATTTTCGGTTCCAGTTGTGCCATTTAGCAACAATGTAGCCTAGCTAGCATTTTTGCCTAGCTAGCATTTAGCCTATCAATCGAAATGTTGTAGTCTAGCAAGAATGTGTAGCCTACCTAGCATTTAGCAACATTCTATAAAAGCTAGCGTTTAGCCTAGCTAAAAAGGGCAGATTAGCTAGCATTTAGCAGCATTGTAGCAAGATATCAACGAGATATGGTCATTTATTGTGCTGCCTCACAGGCAAACTATTTAGAAAAAAAATAACTAAATCATTCATTTATTGTTAAAACGGGTTAGGTAGTAATACACTGTGTGTTGTTTTTTTGTGTCTGTGTTCCAGGTAACGTACTTGTAGAATCCATTGGCAGACAGATTGACCCGGTCAAAGTAGGCAGAGTTCACCTGAAAACAGACAATGAGTAATTGATTAAAACACATGATGTTTAAAAGGAAGGGCACGCTGGGTTAAAGGCCCAATTCAACCATTTTTATCTCAATATCAAATCATTTCTGGGTAACAATTACATAACTTACTGTAATAGTTTTCCATTAAAAATATACACTACCGGTCAAAAGTTTTAGAACACCTACTCATTCAAGGGGTTTTCATAATTTTTATTATTTTCTACATTGTACAATAATAGTGAAGACATCAAAACTATGAAATAACATATATGGAATCATGTAGTAACCAAAAAAGTGTTAAACAAATTCTTCAGATAGCCACCCTTTGGGTCAGGTGATTGTGGAGGGCAGGTAATCTGATGCAGCACCCCATCACTCTCCTCCTTGGTCAAATAGCCCTTACACAGCCTGGAGGTGTGTTGGGTCATTGTCCTGTTGAAAAACAAATGATAGTCCCACTAAGCCCACACCAGATGGGATGGCGTATCACTGCCTAATGCTGTGGTAGCCATGCTGGTTAAGTGTGCCTTGAATTCTAAATAAATCCCAGACAGTGTCACCAGCAAAGCACCCCCACACCATAACACCACCTCCTCCATGCTTCATGGTGGGACGACACATGCAGAGATCATCCGTTCACCAACACTGCGTCTCACAAAGACACGGCGGTTGGAACCAAAAATCTCAATTTTGGACTCCAGACCAAAGGACACATTTTCACCAGTCTAATGTTCATCGATTGTGTTTCTTGGCCCAAGCAAGTCTCTTCTTATTATTGGTGTCCTTTAGAAGTGGTTTCTTTGCAGCAATTCGACCATGAAGGCCTGATTCACGCAGTCTCTGAACAGTTGATGTTGCTGGAACTCTGTTAAGCATTATTTGGGCTGCAATTTCTGAGGCTGGTAACTCTAATGAACATATCCTCTGCAGCAGAGGTAACTCTGGGTCTTCCATTCCTGTGATGGTTCTCATGAGAGCCAGTTTGATGGTTTTTGCAACTGCACTTGAAGAAACTCTCAAAGTTCTTGAAATGTTCTGGATTGACTGACCTTCTTGTCTTAAGGTAATGATGGACTGTCGTTTCTCTTTGCTTATTTGAGGTGTTCTTGGCATAATATGGACTTGGTATTTTACCAAATAGGGCTATCTTCTGTATACCCCCCCTCCACCTTGTCACAACACAACTGATTGGCTCAAACGCATTAAGAAGGAAAGAAATTCAACAAATGAACTTTTAAGAAGGCACACGTGTTTATTGAAATTCATTCCATGTGACTACCTCATGAAGCAGGTTGAGAGGATGCCAAGAGTGTGCAAAGCTGTCATCAAGGCAAAGGGTGGCTACTTGAAGAATTTTTATTTTTATTTTGTTTAACACTTTTTTTGGTTACTACATGATTCCATATGTGTTATTTCATAGTTTGGATTTCTTCACTATTATTCTACAATGTAGAAAATAGTCAAAATACAGAAAAACCTTGAATGGGTAGGTGTTCTAAAACTTTTGTAAAACACTACCGGTTTTTAGCTAAAACCACTTTCCCATGCCCACATTTAGCTAGGACTGTCCGGGAGAGGTCTGAGTGAGGGACCTAATTGGAGGGATCTAATGGGTAGGATCTGTAACGGCAAAACTAGTAGCTATTGGCAGAGAGGTTTGGAACAATCTTTGTTATTGGTCTATTAACCGCCTGGTAATGTCACTAGGCGAGCCAAAACTCCACCCATGCAAAAGCTGCTGATTAGAAGCTCCTGTGTAAATTGTATTTTCAACCAACAACTATCAGGATATAGCACTTTACAATGCTAGTTTCATCAGCTGTTGTACAATATGATACAAAACACAAGAAAATACATGAATTTTGACTGCATTGGGCCTTTAAAGATGAGCAATGAAACCATCCAATCAGAAATAAGACTGGATATGATTGACAGGTACTGACCCATTCCTCCCAGCATCCTTTGGGATTCTTGGTCTTGTAGGGTTCTAGACGGTGGAGTAGGATCTCACACGCATTCTAGAGAGAGAGAGAGCGACAGACAGACAGACAGACAGACAGAGACAGACAGACAGAGACAGACAGAGACAGACAGACAGAGACAGACAGACAGACAGAGACAGACAGAGACAGACAGACAGACAGAGACAGACAGAGACAGACAGAGACAGACAGAGACAGACAGACAGAGACAGACAGACAGAGACAGACAGACAGACAGAGACAGACAGAGACAGACAGAGACAGACAGAGACAGACAGAGACAGACAGAGACAGACAGACAGAGACAGACAGACAGAGACAGACAGACAGACAGACAGACAGACAGACAGACAGACAGGTATTAGAAGATTGGATGCAGTAAAGGATATTGAGAGCAGCAGGTGAGTGTGTGTGTGTGTGTGTCTGTCTTACATGCACAGCAGCTCCATTGAGGTCGGAGGAAGCGGAGGCAGCAGTAGGGCTGGTGTTGGGAACAGTGTTGGTGCTGGTCTCTGTGATGTGGATCTTACAGCTGGGGATACCCAGGGTCCTACTGGCCACCTGACACACACACACAGACACACACACAGACACACACACACACACACACACACACACACACACAGACACACACACAGACACAGACACAGACACAGACACAGACACAGACACACACACAGACACACACACACACACACACACACACACACACACACACACACACACACACACACACACACACACACACAAATATGTGGATGTATTTAATAATCCAGTGAATAATTAGTATACTAGTGTAGTAGTTTAAATAGCAGCTCTATAGAGATATCTCTGTTTCCACTAACTGCTCTGTTGATTCTTTGTCGACATTTAGAAAAGTTCGCATGGAAAAAAGATGCGACAATTACCAGCTTGACGTAATGACGTAACACCAGCAACGAAAAACGTTTTCCCCCCAAAAAAAACCTACACTGGTTGAAACGTTTCTATTACTTCTTTAGGCCAATTGTGCATTAATGAATGAGTGACAGCCTGTGTATCCCACCTATCTGTTTCATGTCTCAGGTAGCCCATGAAAGCCAGCATGGATTAAAATGCAATAACTGACTAATATTCTAATAATTCTCCTCTGCCAACATAGCGCCGCGGTCCGTGCCATGATGACATTTACACTCCTATAGATCTGAAATAATTTGATGTTGAAACTTGCATCCAGACGACCAGGAAAATCATTTCAATCATTCTTGAAAGTCAGGACAATCATTATGTGGATATTTACATGTTTCTATTTTGCAAGCAGTAGGCATATTATATTTTAATATAATATTTTATATTATATTATATATATATATATATATATTATTTATCCTGTATTTTAAATCATGTGAATAGCAATATTTATCCTGTATTTTATATCATGTGAACAGCAATATTTTATCCTGTATTTTAAATCATGTGAACAGCAACATTTTATCCTGTATTTTAAGCCTTATACAGAAATGAGAACTACACCAAAAAATAGAGCAACTGAATGAGGATGGTGCTGGACTACCTGACATAAAAATAAAGGTACAGTTTGATCAGAAACAGTTAAATAAAGGTTCAAATACAGGCCTTTCACATTATAGTGTAAAACACATTGGTGTCCTGCCTGCACCATCATGGTGTGTTAGTGTCCTGCCTGCACCGTCTTGGTGTGTTAGTGTTCTGCCTGTACCATCTTGGTGTTAGTGTCCTACCTGCACCATCTTGGTGTGTTAGTGTCCTACCTGCACCGTCTTGGTGTGTTAGTGTCCTGCCTGCACCATCTTGGTGTGTTAGTGTCCTCCTACCTGCACCATCTTGGTGTGTTAGTGTCCTGCCTGTACCATCTTGGTGTTAGTGTCCTTCCTGCACCGTCTTGGTGTTAGTGTCCTACCTGCACCATCTTGGTGTGTTAGTGTCCTACCTGCACCATCTTGGTGTTAGTGTCCTACCTGCACCATCTTGGTGTTAGTGTCCTTCCTGCACCGTCTTGGTGTGTTAGTGTCCTACCTGCACCATCTTGATATTAGTGTCCTTCCTGTACCATCATGGTGTGTTAGTGTCCTACCTGCACCATCTTGATATTAGTGTCCTTCCTGCACCGTCTTGGTGTGTTAGTGTCCTACCTGCACCATCTTGGTGTTAGTGTCCTTCCTGCACCGTCTTGGTGTTAGTGTCCTACCTGCACCGTCTTGGTGTGTTAGTGTCCTGCCTGCACCATCTTGGTGTGTTAGTGTCCTCCTACCTGCACCATCTTGGTGTGTTAGTGTCCTTCCTGCACCATCTTGGTGTGTTAGTGTCCTACCTGTACCATCTTGGTGTGTTAGTGTCCTGTCTGTACAATCTTGGTGTTAGTGTCCTTCCTGCACCGTCTTGGTGTTAGTGTCCTACCTGCACCATCTTGGTGTGTTAGTGTTCTACCTGCACCATCTTGGTGTGTTACTGTCCTACCTGCACCATCTTGGTGTGTTAGTGTCCTACCTGCACCATCTTGGTGTGTTAGTGTCCTACCTGCACCATCTTGGTGTTAGTGTCCTACCTGCACCATCTTGGTGTTAGTGTCCTACCTGCACCATCTTGGTGTGTTAGTGTCATACCTGCACCATCTTGGTGTGTTAGTGTCCTACCTGCACCATCTTGGTGTTAGTGTCCTACCTGCACCATCTTGGTGTGTTAGTGTCCTACCTGCACCATCTTGGTGTGTTAGTGTTCTGCCTGCACAGTCTTGGTGTGTTAGTGTCCTACCTGCACCATCTTGGTGTGTTAGTGTTCTGCCTGCACAGTCTTGGTGTGTTAGTGTCCTACCTGCACCATCTTGGTGTGTTAGTGTTCTGCCTGCACAGTCTTGGTGTGTTAGTGTCCTACCTGCACCATCTTGGTGTGTTAGCGTTCTGCCTGCACCATCTTGGTGTGTTAGTGTCCTACCTGTACCGTCTTGGTGTGTTAGTGTTCTACCTGCACCATCTTGGTGTGTTAGTGTCCTACCTGTACCATCTTGGTGTGTTAGTGTCCTACCTGTGCTGACTTGGTGTGTTAGTGTTCTACCTGCACCATCTTGGTGTGTTAGTGTTCTGCCTGCACCATCTTGGTGTGTTAGTGTCCTGCCTGTACCATCTTGGTGTGTTAGTGTCCTACCTGTACCATCTTGGTGTGTTAGTGTCCTACCTGCACCATCTTGGTGTGTTAGTGTCCTGCCTGCACCATATTGGTGTGTTAGTGTCCTACCTGCACCATCTTGGTGTGTTAGTGTCCTACCTGTACCATCTTGGTGTGTTAGTGTCCTACCTGTACCATCTTGGTGTGTTAGTGTCCTACCTGTACCATCTTGGTGTGTTAGTGTCCTACCTGTACCATCTTGGTGTGTTAGTGTCCTACCTGTACCATCTTGGTGTGTTAGTGTCCTACCTGTACCATCTTGGTGTGTTAGTGTCCTACCTGCACCATCTTGGTGTGTTAGTGTCCTAC